>NC_056602.1:11671719-11730634 GCF_018340385.1 Cyprinus carpio
GGCTGGTTTTAACACTAACGTAAACATGCATCCAATCTGTACCAAACTTCAATAAACTTTGCTAAGAAGTACATGGCCTGAAGATATCTAAAGGCCAATGTTCAGAAAACTTATAACTCATAGCGCCACCTGATTGGCAATAGGACACAACATGCTTTATACTAACTCAAACATTCCATGTCCAAATCTGCACTAAATTTCATATGCTTGATAAAAGTGCGGGACTGAAGAAATCTACATGCCAAAATCCAGCTATAGTCATAGCGCCACCAGCTGGCAGCAGGGAAGATTGGCACATATAAATGACTTTGACTATTCCCTCCCTTATATTTTACCACATTAACCGCATATTTCTCAACAGTTCGCTGTTTTTACAAAAAGCCCACCCGGTGGTGGGTGAGCCCGGGTGCGAGGGCCCGTTCATCGCTGCTTGCAGCTTTAAAATTAGGGCCGGAGCACCGATGGTGTGAGGACCCTCTTGTATTCTGCTTCGTTTATTCTTCTTCTTCTTCTTCTTCTTCCCTTCTTCTTCTTCTCTCCAAAATGAATCGCATTTTTGAGGGCCTAAACTGATCGAAAAGTCCTGAAACTTTGCACACACGCGTCAGACCTGGTGAAAATTTTACAGATGATATAGGTTTCAGAAGAGGGGTGTGGCAAAATGGCTCGACAGCGCCACCTATCGTAAAAAAATCAACAGCCCTCCAGCCTGTGTTTCACGTACATGCACGAAAAGCTGGCACACATATGTAAAGCATCAGTACCTACAAAAAAGACTCTTGGGAGCAATATCCGAAACCCAACAGGAAGTCGGTTATTTTTAATTTTATGAGCAAATTTTGCATAATTTTTTGTCATTTGCATGCGTTGTATTTTAACGAAACTCCTCCTAGAGATTTATTCAGATCAACACCAAATTTGGTATGCCTAATCTAAAGGCCTTTGCGATGTTATATTGCGAAGATCTTGAGTTTTTCGTTGTTGAGGGCGTGTCCGTGGCGGCCTGACGAATTTCGATGATTCGCCATGAAAAATGAAGTTGCTATAACTCAGACATACAATGTCCAATCTGCCACAAACTTCACATGTTTTGTTAAGACTCCTGACCTGAACAGATTGACATGCCCATATTCAATTACAGCCATAGTGGCACCTACTGGGCAACAGGAAGTGACATATTTTTACACTGTAACAAACTACCCCAGAAATTTTATGACATAATGAATTTTTTTTCAGTCACTTTAATCTAAAGGCCTGTGCGATGTTAAATTATGAAGATCTTGAGTTTTCGTTAAAGGGCGTGTCCATGGCGCGGTCACAAAGTTCGATGTCTTGCCATGGGAATAAAAGATGTTATAACTCAGGCATAAAATGTCCGATCTTGCCCAAACTTCACATGTTCGATAAGAGTCCTGGCCTGAACACATCTGAAGGCCAATATTCCATCGGGTGTGGCAAAATGCCTCGATAGCGCCACCTATACAGTTTCAACGGAGTGCGCCTCGAGCTATGTTTCACGTACATGTACGAAAATCGGTACACATATGTAACACACCAATACCTACGAAAAAGTCTCTTGGTACGAAATCCGAATCCCAACAGGAAGTCGGTTATTTTGAATTTTCCTTGCAAAATTTGTGTTGTTTTTGCCATTTTCAGGGGTTGTACTTTAACGAACTCCTCCTAGAGATTTATTCAGATCAACACCAAACTTTGTCAGTGTAATCTAAAGCCCTTTGCGATGTTAAATTGCGAAGATCTTGAGGTTTTGTTAAACGGCATGTCCATGGCGGCCTGACAAATTTCGATGTTTCGCCATGAGAAAGGAAGTTGTTATAACTCAGACATACAATGTCCAATCTGCCCCAAACTTCACATGTTTGAGAAGACTCCTGACCTGAACATATCTACATGCCCATATTCAGTTATAGCCATAGCACCATCTGCTGGCAACAGGAAGTGACATGTTTTACGCTGTAACGAACTACTCCTAGAAATTTATGACACTTTATAATTTTTTTTGGTCAGTCTAATCTAAAGGCCTTTGCAATGTTAAATTGTGAATTTTTGAGTTTTCATTAAACGGTGTGTCCATGGCGCCGTGACAAATTCGATGTCGATCGCCATAGGAAAGAAGTTGTTGTAACTCAGGCATAAGATGTTCGATCTTCCCCAAACTTCACATGTTCGAAAAAGAGTCTTTGGCCTGAACAAATCTGAAGGTCAATATTGTTTTACACTATAATGATAGCGCCACCTGCTGGCAACAGGAAGATTGGCATGGCAATATATAAATGACATTTTGTCGGCATATTCCACTTATATTTACAAAACTGTTTAAATGCATATTTCTCGCTGTTCGCTGTTTTACTAAAGCATATTGCCCGCTGGCGGTTTTGAGCCCGCCGGGGGTGCGAGGGCCCGTTCATTGCTGCTTGCAGCTTTAATTATTATTATTATTCTTCTTCTTCTTCTCCAAAATGAATCGCATTTTTGAGGGCCTAAACATGCTCGAAAAGTCCTGAAACTTTGCACACGCGTCAGACCTGGTGAAAATTTACGTCTGATATAGGTTTCAGAAGAGGGTGTGGCAAAATGGCTCGACAGCGCCACCTATCGTAAAAAAAATCAACAGCCCTCGAGCTGTGTTTCCACGTACATGCACGAAAATTGGCACACATATGTAAAGCATCAGTACCTACAAAAAAGACTCTTGGAGCAATATCCGAAACCCAACAGGAAGTGGGTTATTTTTAATTTTATGAGCAAATTTTGCATCATTTTTGTCATTTGCATGCCTTTTATTTTAACGAACTCCTCCTAGAGATTTATTCAGATCAACACCAAATTTTGTATGCCTAATCTAAAGGCCTTTGCGATGTTAAATTGCGAAGATCTTGAGTTTTCGTTGAAGGGCGTGTCCGTGGCGGCCTGACGAATTTCGATGATTCGCCATGAAAAATGAAGTTGCTGTAACTCAGACATACAATGTCCAATCTGCCACAAACTTCACATGTTTGATAAGACTCCTGACCTGAACAGATTGATATGCCCATATTCAGTTATAGTCATAGCGCCACCTACTGGCAACAGGAAGTGACATATTTTACGGCTGTAACAACTACCCCGAGAAATTTTATGACATAAATTTTTTTTTTTTTTCAGTCACTCTATTCTAAAGGCCTGTGTGATGTTAAAATTGTGAAGATCTTGAGTTTTCGTTATAAAGGGTGTGTCCATGGCGCCGTCACAAAGTTCGATGTCTCGCCATGGGAATAAAAGTTATTGTAACTCAGGCATAAAATGTCCGATCTTGCCCAAACTTCACATGTTTGATAAGAGTCCTGCCCTGAACACATCTGAAGGCCAATATTCCATTGGGTGTGGCAAAAATGCCTCGATAGCGCCACCTATACATTTTCAACGGAGTGCGCCTCGAGCTACGATTCACGCACATGTAAAAAATATCGGTACACACATGTAACACACCAGTACCTACAAAAAAGTCTCTTGGTACGAAATTCGAATCCCAACAGGAAGTCAGTTATTTTGAATTTTCTCTGCAAAATTTTTGTCTTTTTTTCCATTTTCAGGGGTTGTACTTTAACGAACTCCTCCTAGAGATTTATTCAGATCAACACCAAACTTTGTCAGTGTAATCTAAAGGCCTTTGCGATGTTAAATTGCGAAGATCTTGAGGTTTCGTTTAAGGGCGTGTCTGTGGCGGCCTTACAAATTTCGATGTTTCGCCATGAGAAAGGAAGTTGCTATAACTCAGACATACAATGTCCAATCTGCCCCAAACTTCACATGTTTGAGAAGACTCCTGACCTGAATATATCTACATGCCAATATTCAGATATCGCTGTAGCGCCACCTGCTGGCAACAGGAAGTGACATGTTTTACGCCGTAACAAACTACTCCTAGAAATTTTATGACATTTTATAATTTTTTTTGGTCAGTCTAATCTAAAGGCCTTTGCGATGTTAAATTGTGAACATCTTGAGGTTTCATTAAAGGGTGTGGCCATGGCGCCGTGACAAAGTTCGATGTCTCGCCATGGGAATAGAAGTTGTTGTAACTCAGGTTTAAGATGTCCGATCTTCCCCAAACTTCACATGTTCGAAAAGTCTTGGCCTGAACACATCTGAAGGTAATTATTCCACTATAATCATAGCGCCACCTGCTGACAACAGAAAATGGCTTGTTTTACACTAACTTAAACATGCAATGTCCAATCTGCACCAAACTTCAAATATTTGATAAGAGTCATGGCCTGAAGATATCTAAAGGCCAATGTTCAGTTATAATCATAGCGCCACCTGTTGGCAATAGGACACAACATGCTTTATACTAACTCAAACATTCCATGTTCAATCTGCACTAAATTTCATATGCTTGGTAAAAGTGCTGGACTGAAGAAATCTACATGACAAAATCCAGTTATAGTCATAGCGCCACCAGCTGGCAGCAGGAAGATTGGCACATATAAATTACTTTGACATATTCCTCTTATATTTACCACATTAAACGCATATTTCTCGCCGTTCGCTGTTTTACAAAAGCCAACCGGTGGTGGTGAGCCCGGGTGCGAGGGCCCGTTCATCGCTGCTTGCAGCTTTAATTAGGGCCCGAGCACCGATGGTGTGAGGAGTATCTGCCTCTATATCTGCTTTGTTTTATTATTATTATTCTTCTTCTTCTTCCTTTCTCCAAAATGAATCGCATTTTTAAGGGCCTAAACATGCTCGAAAAGTCCTGAAACTTTGCACACGCGTCAGACCTGGTGAAAATTTACGTCTGATATAGGTTTCAGAAGAGGGTGTGGCAAAATGGCTCGACAGCGCCACCTATCGTAAAAAAATCAACAGCCCTCGAGCTGTGTTTCACGTACATGCACGAAAATTGGCACACATATGTAAAGCATCAGTACCTACAAAAAAGACTCTTGGAGCAATATCCGAAAACCCAACAGGAAGTCGGTTATTTTTAATTTTATGAGCATATTTTGCATCATTTTTTGTCATTTGCATGCCTTGTATTTTAACGAACTCCTCCTAGAGATTTATTCAGATCAACACCAAATTTGGTATGCCTAATCTAAAGGCCTTTGCGATGTTAAATTGCGAAGATCTTGAGTTTTCGTTGAAGGGCGTGTCCGTGGCGGCCTGACGAATTTCGATGATTCGCCATGAAAAATGAAGTTGCTATAACTCAGACATACAATGTCCAATCTGCCACAAACTTCACATGTTTGATAAGACTCCTGACCTGAACAGATCTACGTGCCCATATTCAGTTATAGTCATAGCGCCACCTACTGGCAACAGGAAGTGACATATTTTACACTGTAACAAACTACCCCGAGAAATTTTATGACATAAATTTTTTTTTTTCAGTCACTCTATTCTAAAGGCCTGTGCGATGTTAAATTGTGAAGATCTTGAGTTTTCGTTAAAGGGCGTGTCCATGGCGCCGTCACAAAGTTCGATGTCTCGCCATGGGAATAAAAGTTATTGTAACTCAGGCATAAAATGTCCGATCTTGCCCAAACTTCACATGTTCGATAAGAGTCCTGGCCTGAACACATCTGAAGGCCAATATTCCATTGGGTGTGGCAAAATGCCTCGATAGCGCCAGCTATACATTTTCAACGGAGTGCGCCTCGAGCTACGTTTCACGTACATGTACAAAAATCGGTACACACATGTAACACACCAATACCTACAAAAAAGTCTCTTGGTACGAAATTCGAATCCCAACAGGAAGTCAGTTATTTTGAATTTTCTCTGCAAAATTTGTGTCGTTTTTTTGCCATTTTCAGGGGTTGTACTTTAACGAACTCCTCCTAGAGATTTATTCAGATCAACACCAAACTTTGTCAGTGTAATCTAAAGGCCTTTGCGATGTTAAATTGCGAAGATCTTGAGGTTTCGTTTAAGGGCGTGTCTGTGGCGGCCTTACAAATTTCGATGTTTCGCCATGAGAAAGGAAGTTGCTATAACTCAGACATACAATGTACAATCTGCCCCAAACTTCACATGTTTGAGAAGACTCCTGACCTGAATATATCTACATGCCAATATTCAGATATCGCTATAGCGCCACCTGCTGGCAACAGGAAGTGACATGTTTTACGCCGTAACAAACTACTCCTAGAAATTTTATGACATTTTATAATTTTTTTTGGTCAGTCTAATCTAAAGGCCTTTGCGATGTTAAATTGTGAACATCTTGAGGTTTCATTAAAGGGTGTGGCCATGGCGCCGTGACAAAATTCGATGTCTCGCCATGGGAATAGAAGTTGTTTTAACTCAGGCATAAGATGTCCGATCTTCCCCAAACTTCACTTGTTCGAAAAGAGTGTTGGCCTTAACACATCTGAAGGTCATTATTCCACTATAATCATAGCGCCACCTGCTGACAACAGAAAATGGCTTGTTTTACACTAACTTAAACATGCAATGTCCAATCTGCACCAAACTTCAAATATTTGATAAGAGTCATGGCCTGAAGATATCTAAAGGCCAATGTTCAGTTATAATCATAGCGCCACCTGTTGGCAATAGGAGACAACATGCTTTATACTAACTCAAACATTCCATGTTCAATCTGCACTAAATTTCATATGATTGATAAAAGTGCTGGACTGAAGAAATCTACATGACAAAATCCAGTTATAGTCATAGCGCCACCAGCTGGCAGCAGGAAGATTGGCACATATAAATGACTTTGACATATTCCTCTTATATTTACCACATTAAAAGCATATTTCTCGCCGTTCGCTGTTTTACAAAAGCCACCCGGTGGTGGTGAGCCCGGTGGTGCGAGTGACCGTTCATCGCTGCTTGCAGCTTTAATTAGGGCCCGAGCACCGATGGTGTGAGGACCCTTGCATCTGCTTTATTCTTCTTATTATTATTCTTCTTCTTCTTCTTTCTTCTTCTTCCTTCTCCTCTTCTTCTCCAAAATGAATCGCATTTTTGAGGGCCTAAACATGCTCGAAAAGTCCTGAAACTTTGCACACGCGTCAGACCTGGTGAAAATTTACGTCTGATATAGGTTTCAGAAGAGGGTGTGGCAAAATGGCTCGACAGCGCCACCTATCGTAAAAAAATCAACAGCCCTCGAGCTGTGTTTCACGTACATGCACGAAAATTGGCACACATATGTAAAGCATCGGTACCTACAAAAAAGACTCTTGGAGCAATATCCGAAACCCAACAGGAAGTCGGTTATTTTTAATTTTATGAGCAAATTTTGCATCATTTTTGTCATTTGCATGCCTTGTATTTTAACGAACTCCTCCTAGAGATTTATTCAGATCAACACCAAATTTGGTATGCCTAATCTAAAGGCCTTTGCGATGTTAATTTGCGAAGATCTTGAGTTTTCGTTGAAGGGCGTGTCCGTGGCGGCCTGACGAATTTCGATGATTCGCCATGAAAAATGAAGTTGCTATAACTCAGACATACAATGTCCAATCTGCCACAAACTTCACATGTTTGATAAGACTCCTGACCTGAACAGATTGATATGCCCATATTCAGTTATAGTCATAGCGCCACCTACTGGCAACAGGAAGTGACATATTTTACACTGTAACAAACTGCCCCGAGAAATTTTATGACATAATTTTTTTTTTTTCAGTCACTCTATTCTAAAGGTCTGTGCGATGTTAAATTGTGAAGATCTTGAGTTTTCGTTAAAGGGCGTGTCCATGGCGCCGTCACAAAGTTCGATGTCTCGCCATGGGAATAAAAGTTATTGTAACTCAGGCATAAAATGTCCGATCTTGCCCAACCTTCACATGTTCGATAAGAGTCCTGGCCTGAACACATCTGAAGGCCAATATTCCATTGGGGTGTGGAAAAAATGCCTCGATAGCGCCACCTATACATTTTCAACGGAGTGCGCCTCGAGCTACGTTTCACGTACATGTACAAAAATCGGTACACACGTGTTACACTCCAATACCTACAAAAAAGTCTCTTGGTACGAAATTCGAATCCCAACAGGGAGTCGGTTATTTTGAATTTTCTCTGCAAAATTTGTGTCGTTTTTGCCATTTTCAGGGGTTGTACTTTAACGAACTCCTCCTAGAGATTTATTCAGATCAACACCAAACTTTGTCAGTGTAATCTAAAGGCCTTTGCGCTGTTAAATTGCGAAGATCTTGGGGTTTCGTTTAAGGGCGTGTCTGTGGCGGCCTTACAAATTTCGATGTTTCGCCATGAGAAAGGAAGTTGCTATAACTCAGACATACAATGTCCAATCTGCCCCAAACTTCACATGTTTGAGAAGACTCCTGACCTGAATATATCTACATGCCAATATTCAGATATCGCTATAGCGCCACCTGCTTGCAACAGGAAGTGACATGTTTTATGCCGTAACAAACTATTCCTAGAAATTTTATGACATTTTATAATTTTTTTTGGTCAGTCTAATCTAAAGGCCTTTGCGATGATTAAAATTGTGAACATCTTGAGGTTTCATTAAAGGGTGTGGCCATGGCGCCGTCACAAAGTTCGTTGTCTCGCCATGGGAATTGAAGTTGTTGTAACTCAGGCATAAGATGTCCGATCTTTCTCAAACTTCACATGTTCGAAAAGAGTCTTGGCCTGAACACATCTGAAGGTCATTATTACACTATAATCATAGCGCCACCTGCTGACAACAGAAAATGGCTTATTTTACACTAACTTAAACATGCAATGTCCAATCTGCACCAAACTTCAAATATTTGATAAGAGTCATGGCCTGAAGATATCTAAAGGCCAATGTTCAGTTATAATCATAGCGCCGCCTGTTGGCAATAGGACACAACATGCTTTATACTAACTCAAACATTCCATGTTCAATCTGCACTAAATTTCATATGCTTGATAAAAGAGCTGGACTGAAGAAATGTACATGCCAAAATCCAGTTATAGTCATAGCGCCACCAGCTGGCAGCAGGAAGATTGGCACATATAAATGACTTTGACATATTCCTCTTATATTTACCACATTAAACGCATATTTCTCGCCGTTCGCTGTTTTACAAAAGCCACCCGGTGGTGGTGAGCCCGGGTGCGAGGGCCCGTTAATCGCTGCTTGCAGCTTTAATTAGGGCCCGAGCACCGATGGTGTGAGGACCCTCTTGTATTCTTCTTCTTCAGGAATATATATTTATTTCTTCTCCAAAATGAATCGCATTTTTGAGGGCCTAAACATGCTCGAAAAGTCCTGAAACTTTGCACACGCGTCAGACCTGGTGAAAATTTACGTCTGATATAGGTTTCAGAAGAGGGTGTGGCAAAATGGCTCGACAGCGCCACCTATCGTAAAAAAAATCAACAGCCCTCGAGCTGTGTTTCACGTACATGCACGAAAATTGGCACACGTATGTAAAGCATCAGTACCTACAAAAAAGACTCTTGGAGCAATATCCGAAACCCAACAGGAAGTCGGTTATTTTTAATTTTATGAGCAAATTTTGCATCATTTTTGTCATTTGCATGCCTTGTATTTTAACGAACTCGTCCTAGAGATTTATTCAGATCAACACCAAATTTGGTATGCCTAATCTAAAGGCCTTTGCGATGTTAAATTGCGAAGATCTTGAGTTTTCGTTGAAGGGCGTGTCCGTGGCGGCCTGACGAATTTCGATGATTCGCCATGAAAAATGAAGTTGCTATAACTCAGACATACAATGTCCAATCTGCCACAAACTTCACATGTTTGATAAGACTCCTGACCTGAACAGATTGATATGCCCATATTCAGTTATAGTCATAGCGCCACCTACTGGCAACAGGAAGTGACATATTTTACACTGTAACAAAGTACCCCGAGAAATTTTATGACATAATTTTTTTTTTTCAGTCACTCTATTCTAAAGGCCTGTGTGATGTTAAATTGTGAAGATCTTGAGTTTTCGTTAAAGGGCGTGTCCATGGCGCCGTCACAAAGTTCGATGTCTCGCCATGGGAATAAAAGTTATTGTAACTCAGGAATAAAATGTCCGATCTTGCCCAAACTTCACATGTTCGATAAGAGTCCTGGCCTGAACACATCTGATGGCCAATATTCCATTGGGTGTGGCAAAATGCCTCGATAGCGCCACCTATACATTTTCAATGGAGTGCGCCTCGAGCTACGTTTCACGTACATGTACAAAAATCGGTACACACATGTAACACAGCAATACCTACAAAAAAGTCTCTTGGTACGAAATTCGAATCCCAACAGGAAGTCAGTTATTTTGAATTTTCTCTGCAAAATTTGTGTCGTTTTTGCCATTTTCAGGGGTTGTACTTTAACGAACTCCTCCTAGAGATTTATTCAGATCAACACCAAACTTTGTCAGTGTAATCTAAAGGCCTTTGCGATGTTAAATTGCGAAGATCTTGAGGTTTCGTTTAAGGGCGTGTCTGTGGCGGCCTTACAAATTTCGATGTTTCGCCATGAGAAAGAGGGAAGTTGCTATAACTCAGACATACAATGTCCAATCTGCCCCAAACTTCACATGTTTGAGAAGACTCCTGACCTGAATATATCTACATGCCAATATTCAGATATCGCTATAGCGCCACCTGCTGGCAACAGGAAGTGACATGTTTTACGCCGTAACAAACTACTCCTAGATATTTTATGACATTTTATAATTTTTTTTGGTCAGTCTAATCTAAAGGCCTTTGCGATGTTAAATTGTGAACATCTTGAGGTTTCATTAAAGGGTGTGGCCATGGCGCCGTGACAAAGTTCGATGTCTCGCCATGGGAATAGAAGTTGTTGTAACTCAGGCATAAGATGTCCGATCTTCCCCAAACTTCACATGTTCGAAAAGAGTCTTGGCCTGAACACATCTGAAGGTCATTATTCCACTATAATCATAGCGCCACCTGCTGACAACAGAAAATGGCTTATTTTTACACTAACTTAAACATGCAATGTCCAATCTGGACCAAACTTCAAATATTTGATAAGAGTCATGGGCTGAAGATATCTAAAGGCCAATGTTCAGTTATAATCATAGCGCCACCTGTTGGCAATAGGACACAACATGCTTTATATTAACTCAAACATTCCATGTTCAATCTGCACTAAATTTCATATGCTTGATAAAAGTGCTGGACTGAAGAAATCTACATGACAAAATCCAGTTATAGTCATAGCGCAGCAGGAAGATTGGCACATATAAATGACTTTGACATATTCCTCTTATATTTACCACATTAAACGTATATTTCTCGCCGTTCGCTGTTTTACAAAAGCCACCCGGTGGTGGTGAGCCCGGGTGAGGGCCCGTTCATCGCTGCTTGCAGCTTTTATTAGGGCCCGAGCCCCGATGGTGTGAGGACCCTCTTGTATCTGCTTGGTTATTATTATTCTTATTCTTTCTTCTTCTTCTTCTTCTTATCTTATTCTCTTCTTCTTCTTCTTCTTCTCCAAAATGAATCGCATTTTTGAGGGCCTAAACATGCTCGAAAAGTCCTAAAACTTTGCACACGCGTCAGACCTGGTGAAAATTTACGTCTGATATAGGTTTCAGAAGAGGGTGTGGCAAAATGGCTCGACAGCGCCACCTATCGTAAAAAAATCAACAGCCCTCGAGCTGTGTTTCACGTACATGCACAAAAATTGGCACACATATGTAAAGCATCAGTACCTACAAAAAAGACTCTTGGAGCAATATCCGAAACCCAACAGGAAGTCGGTTATTTTTAATTTTATGAGCAAATTTTGCATCATTTTTGTCATTTGCATGCCTTGTATTTTAACGAACTCCTCCTAGAGATTTATTCAGATCGACACCAAATTTGGTATGCCTAATCTAAAGGCCTTTGCGATGTTAAATTGCGAAGATCTTGAGTTTTCGTTGAAGGGCGTGTCCGTGGTGGCCTGACGAATTTCGATGATTCGCCATGAAAAATGAAGTTGCTATAACTCAGACATACAATGTCCAATCTGCCACAAACTTCACATGTTTGATAAGACTCCTGACCTGAACAGATTGATATGCCCATATTCAGTTATAGTCATAGCGCCACCTACTGGCAACAGGAAGTGACATATTTTACACTGTAACAAACTACCCCGAGAAATTTTATGACATAAATTTTTTTTTTTCAGTCACTCTATTCTAAAGGCCTGTGCGATGTTAAATTGTGAAGATCTTGAGTTTTCGTTAAAGGGCGTGTCCATGGCGCCGTCACAAAGTTCGATGTCTCGCCATGGGAATAAAAGTTATTGTAACTCAGGCATAAAATGTCCGATCTTGCCCAAACTTCACATGTTCGATAAGAGTCCTGGCCTGAACACGTTTGAGGGCGTATATTCCATTGGGTGTGGCAAAATGCCTCGATAGCGCCACCTATACATTTTCAACGGAGTGCGCCTTGAGCTACGTTTCACGTACATGTACAAAAATCGGTACACACATGTAACATACCAATACCTACAAAAAAGTCTCTTGGTACGAAATTCGAATCCCAACAGGAAGTCAGTTATTTTGAATTTTCTCTGCAAAATTTGTGTCGTTTTTTGCCATTTTCAGGGGTTGTACTTTAACGAACTCCTCCTATCAGATTTATTCAGATCAACACCAAACTTTGTCAGTGTAATCTAAAGGCCTTTGCGATCTTAAATTGCGAAGATCTTGAGGTTTCGTTGAAGGGCGTGTCTGTGGCGGCCTTACAAATTTCGATGTTTCGCCATGAGAAAGGAAGTTGCTATAACTCAGACCTACAATGTCCAATCTGCCCCAAACTTCACACGTTTGAGAAGACTCCTGACCTGAATATATCTACATGCCAATATTCAGATATCGCTATAGCGCCACCTGCTGGCAACAGGAAGTGACATGTTTTACGCCGTAACAAACTACTCCTAGAAATTTTATGACATTTTATAGTTACAAATTTGTTCTGTATATTTTAAGGGCCTTTGCGATGTTAAATTGTGAACATCTTGAGGTTTCATTAAAGGGTGTGGCCATGGCGCCGTGACAAAGTTCGATGTCTCGCCATGGGAATAGAAGTTGTTGTAACTCAGGCATAAGATGTCCGATCTTCCCCAAACTTCACATGTTCGAAAAGAGTCTTGGCCTGAACACATCTGAAGGTCATTATTCCACTATAATCATAGCGCCACCTGCTGACAACAGAAAATGGCTTGTTTTTACACTAACTTAAACATGCAATGTCCAATCTGCACCAAACTTCAAATATTTGATAAGAGTCATGGCCTGAAGATATCTAAAGGCCAATGTTCAGTTATAATCATAGCGCCACCTGTTGGCAATAGGACACAACATGCTTTATACTAACTCAAACATTCCATGTTCAATCTGCACTAAATTTCATATGCTTGATAAAAGTGCTGGACTGAAGAAATCTACATGACAAAGTCCAGTTATAGTCATAGCGCCACCAGCTGGCAGTAGGAAGACTGGCACATATAAATGACTTTGACATATTCCTCTTATATTTACCACATTAAACGCATATTTCTCGCCGTTGGCTGTTTTACAAAAGCCACCCGGTGGTGGTGAGCCCGGGTGCGAGGGCCCGTTCATCGCTGCTTGCAGCTTTAATTAGGGCCCGAGCACCGCTGGTGTGAGGACCCTCTTGTATCTGCTTTTATTTCTTCTTCTTCTTCTTCTTCTTCTTCCTTCTTGAATCGCATTATTGCATTTTTGAGGGCCTAAACATGCTCGAAAAGTCCTGAAACTTTGCACACGCGTCAGACCTGGTGAAAATTTACGTCTGATATAGGTTTCAGAAGAGGGTGTGGCAAAATGGCTCGACAGCGCCACCTATCGTAAAAAAATCAACAGCCCTCGAGCTGTGTTTCACGTACATGCACGAAAATTGGCACACATATGTAAAGCATCAGTACCTACAAAAAATACTCTTGGAGCAATATCCGAAACCCAACAGGAAGTCGGTTATTTTTAATTTTATGAGCAAATTTTGCATCATTTTTGTCATTTGCATGCCTTGTATTTTAACGAACTCCTCCTAGAGATTTATTCAGATCAACACCAAATTTGGTATGCCTAATCTAATGGCCTTTGCGATGTTAAATTGCGAAGATCTTGAGTTTTCGTTGAGGGGCGTGTCCGTGGCGGCCTGACGAATTTCGATGATTCGCCATGGAAAATGAAGTTGCTATAACTCAGACATACAATGTCCAATCTGCCACAAACTTCACATGTTTGATAAGACTCCTGACCTGAACAGATTGATATGCCCATATTCAGTTATAGTCATAGCGCCACCTACTGGCAACAGGAAGTGACATATTTTACACTGTAACAAACTACCCCGAGAAATTTTATGACATAATTTTTTTTTTTTCAGTCACTCTATTCTAAAGGCCTGTGCGATGTTAAATTGTGAAGATCTTGAGTTTTCGTTTAAGGGTGTGGCCATGGCGCCGTGACAAAGTTCGATGTCTCGCCATGGGAATAAAAGTTATTGTAACTCAGGCATAAAATGTCCGATCTTGCCCAAACTTCACATGTTCGATAAGAGTCCTGGCCTGAACACATCTGAAGGCCAATATTCCATTGGGTGTGGCAAAATGCCTCGATAGCGCCACCTATACATTTTCAACGGAGTGCGCCTCGAGCTACGTTTCACGTACATGTACAAAAATCGGTACACACATGTAACACACCAATACCTACAAAAAAGTCTCTTGGTACGAAATTCGAATCCCAACAGGAAGTCAGTTATTTTGAATTTTCTCTGCAAAATTTGTGTCGTTTTTGCCATTTTCAGGGGTTGTACTTTAACGAACTCCTCCTAGAGATTTATTCAGATCAACAACAAACTTTGTCAGTGTAATCTAAAGGCCTTTGCGATGTTAAATTGCGAAGATCTTGAGGTTTCGTTTAAGGGCGTGTCTGTGGCGGCCTTACAAATTTCGATGTTTCGCCATGAGAAAGGAAGTTGCTATAACTCAGACATACAATGTCCAATCTGCCCCAAACTTCACATGTTTGAGAAGACTCCTGACCTGAATATATCTACATGCCAATATTCAGATATCGCTATAGCGCCACCTGTTGGCAACAGGAAGTGACATGTTTTACGCTGTAACAAACTACTCCTAGATATTTTATGACATTTTATAATTTTTTTGGTCAGTCTAATCTAAAGGCCTTTGCGATGTTAAATTGTGGACATCTTGAGGTTTCATTAAAGGGTGTGGCCATGGCGCCGTGACAAAGTTCGATGTCTTGCCATGGGAATAGAAGTTGTTGTAACTCAGGCATAAGATGTCCGATCTTCCCCAAACTTCACATGTTCGAAAAGAGTCTTGGCCTGAACACATCTGAAGGTCATTATTCCACTATAATCATAGCGCCACCTGCTGACAACAGAAAATGGCTTGTTTTACACTAACTTAAACATGCAATGTCCAATCTGCACCAAACTTCAAATATTTGATAAGAGTCATGGCCTGAAGATATGTAAAGGCCAATGTTCAGTTATAATCATAGCGCCAGCTGTTGGCAATAGGACACAACATGCTTTATACTAACTTAAACATTCCATGTTCAATCTGCACTAAATTTCATATGCTTGATAAAAGTGCTGGACTGAAGAAATCTATATGACAAAATCCAGTTATAGTCATAGCGCCACCAGCTGGCAGCAGGAAGATTGGCACATATAAATGACTTTGACATATTCCTCTTATATTTACCACATTAAACGCATATTTCTTGCCGTTCGCTGTTTTACAAAAGCCACCCGGTGGTGGTGAGCCCGGGTGCGAGGGCCCGTTCATCGCTGCTTGCAGCTTTAATTAGGGCCCGAGCGATGGTGTGAGGACCCTCTTGTATCTGCTTTATTATTATTCTTCTTTCTTCTTCTTCTTCTTCTTCTTCTTCTCCAAAATGAATCGCATTTTTGAGGGCCTAAACATGCTCGAAAAGTCCTGAAACTTTGCACACGCGTCAGACCTGGTGAAAATTTACGTCTGATATAGGTTTCAGAAGAGGGTGTGGCAAAATGGCTCGACAGCGCCTCCTATCGTAAAAAAATCAACAGCCCTTGAGCTGTGTTTCACGTACATGCACGAAAATTGGCACACATATGTAAAGCATCAGTACCTACAAAAAAGACTCTTGGAGCAATATCCGAAACCCAACAGGAAGTCGGTTATTTTTAATTTTATGAGCAAATTTTGCATCATTTTTGTCAGTTGCATGCCTTGTATTTTAACGAACTCCTCCTAGAGATTTATTCAGATCAACACCAAATTTGGTATGCCTAATCTAAAGGCCTTTGCGATGTTAAATTGCGAAGATCTTGAGTTTTCGTTGAAGGGCGTGTCCGTGGCGGCCTGACGAATTTCGATGATTCGCCATGAAAAATGAAGTTGCTATAACTCAGACATACAATGTCCAATCTGCCACAAACTTCACATGTTTGATAAGACTCCTGACCTGAACAGATTGATATGCCCATATTCAGTTATAGTCATAGCGCCACCTACTGGCAACAGGAAGTGACATATTTTACGCTGTAACAAACTACTCCGAGAAATTTTATGACATACTTTTTTTTTTTTCAGTCACTCTATTCTAAAGGCCTGTGTGATGTTAAATTGTGAAGATCTTGAGTTTTCGTTAAAGGGCGTGTCCATGGCGCCGTCACAAAGTTCGATGTCTCGCCATGGGAATAAAAGTTATTGTAACTCAGGCATAAAATGTCCGATCTTGCCCAAACTTCACATGTTCGATAAGAGTCTTGGCCTGAACACATCTGAAGGTCAATATTCAATTGGGTGTGGAAAAATGCCTCGATAGCGCCACCTATACATTTTCAACGGAGTGCGCCTCGAGCTACGTTTCACGTACATGTACAAGAATCGGTACACACATGTAACACACCAATACCTACAAAAAAGTCTCTTGGTACGAAATTCGAATCCTAACAGGAAGTCAGTTATTTTGAATTTTCTCTGCAAAATTTGTGTCGTTTTTGCCATTTTCAGGGGTTGTACTTTAACGAACTCCTCCTGGAGATTTATTCAGATCAACACCAAACTTTGTCAGTGTGTAATCTAAAGGCCTTTGCGATGTTAAATTGCGAAGATCTTGAGGTTTCGTTTAAGGGCGTGTCTGTGGCGGCCTTACAAATTTCGATGTTTCGCCATGAGAAAGGAAGTTGCTATAACTCAGACATACAATGTCCAATCTGCCCCAAACTTCACATGTTTGAGAAGACTCCTGACCTGAATATATCTACATGCCAATATTCAGATATCGCTATAGCGCCACCTGCTGGCAACAGGAAGTGACATGTTTTACGCCGTAACAAACTATTCCTAGAAATTTTATTACATTTTATAATTTTTTTTGGTCAGTCTAATCTAAAGGCCTTTGCAATTTTAAATTGTGAACATCTTGAGGTTTCATTAAAGGGTGTGGCCATGGCGCCGTGACAAAGTTCGATGTCTCGCCATGGGAATAGAAGTTGTTGTAACTCAGGCATAAGATGTCCGATCTTCCCCAAACTTCACATGTTCGAAAAGAGTCTTGGCCTGAACACATCTGAAGGTCATTATTCCACTATAATCATAGCGCCACCTGCTGACAACAGAAAATGTCTTGTTTTACACTAACTTAAACATGCAATGTCCAATCTGCACCAAACTTCAAATATTTGATAAGAGTCATGGCCTGAAGATATCTAAAGGCCAATGTTCAGTTATAATCATAGCGCCACCTGTTGGCAATAGGACACAACATGCTTTATACTAACTCAAACATTCCATGTTGAATCTGCACTAAATTTCATATGCTTGATAAAAGTGCTGGACTGAAGAAATCTACATGACAAAATCCAGTTGTTGTCATAGCGCCACCAGCTGGCAGCAGGAAGATTGGCACATATAAATGACTTTGGCATATTCCTCTTATATTTACCACATTAAACGCATATTTCTCGCCGTTTTACAAAAGCCACCCGGTGGTGGTGAGCCCGGGTGTGAGGGCCCGTTCATCGCTGCTTGCAGCTTTAATTATTATTCTTCTTCTTCTTCTTCTTCTTCTTCTCCAAAATGAATCGCATTTTTGAGGGCCTAAACATGCTCGAAAAGTCCTGAAACTTTGCACACGCGTCAGACCTGGTGAAAATTTACGTCTGATATAGGTTTCAGAAGAGGGTGTGGCAAAATGGCTCGACAGCGCCACCTATCGTAAAAAAATCAACAGCCCTCGAGCTGTGTTTCACGTACATGCACGAAAATTGGCACACATATGTAAAGCATCAGTACCTACAAAAAAGACTCTTGGAGCAATATCCGAAACCCAACAGGAAGTCGGTTATTTTTAATTTTATGAGCAAATTTTGCATCATTTTTGTCATTTGCATGCCTTGTATTTTAACGAACTCCTCCTAGAGATTTATTCAGATCAACACCAAATTTGGTATGCCTAATGTAAAGGCCTTTGCGATGTTAAATTGCGAAGATCTTGAGTTTTCGTTGAAGGGCGTGTCCGTGGCGGCCTGACGAATTTCGATGATTCGCCATGAAAAATGAAGTTGCTATAACTCAGACATACAATGTCCAATCTGCCACAAACTTCACATGTTTGATAAGACTCCTGACCTGAACAGATTGATATGCCCATATTCAGTTATAGTCATAGCGCCACCTACTGGCAACAGGAAGTGACATATTTTACGCTGTAACAAACTACCACGAGAAATTTTATGACATAAGTTTTTTTTTTCAGTCACTCTATTCTAAAGGCCTGTGCGATGTTAAATTGTGAAGATCTTGAGTTTTCGTTAAAGGGCGTGTCCATGGCGCCGTCACAAAATTCGATGTCTCGCCATGGGAATAAAAGTTATTGTAACTCAGGCATAAAATGTCTGATCTTGCCCAAACTTCACATGTTTGATAAGAGTCCTGGCCTGAACACATCTGAAGGCCAATATTCCATTGGGTGTGGCAAAATGCCTCGATAGCGCCACCTATACATTTTCAACGGAGTGTGCCTCGAGCTACGTTTCACGTACATGTACAAAAATCGGTACACACATGTAACACACCAATACCTACAAAAAAGTCTCTTGGTACGAAATTCGAATCCCAACAGGAAGTCAGTTATTTTGAATTTTCTCTGCAAAATTTGTGTCGTTTTTGCCATTTTCAGGGGTTGTACTTTAACGAACTCCTCCTAGAGATTTATTCAGATCAACATCAAACTTTGTCAGTGTAATCTAAAGGCCTTTGCGATGTTAAATTGCGAAGATCTTGAGGTTTCGTTTAAGGGCGTGTCTGTGGCGGCCTTACAAATTTCGATGTTTCGCCATGAGAAAGGAAGTTGCTATAACTCAGACATACAATGTCCAATCTGCCCCAAACTTCACATGTTTGAGAAGACTCCTGACCTGAATATATCTACATGCCAATATTCAGATATCGCTATAGCGCCACCTGCTGGCAACAGGAAGTGACATGTTTTACGCCGTAATAAACTACTCCTAGAAATTTTATGACATTTTATCATTTTTTTTGGTCAGTCTAATCTAAAGGCCTTTGCGATGTTAAATTGTGAACATCTTGAGGTTTCATTAAAGGGTGTGGCCATGGCGCCGTGACAAAGTTCGATGTCTCGCCATGGGAATAGAAGTTGTTGTAACTCAGGCATAAGATGTCCGATCTTCCCCAAACTTCACATGTTCGAAAAGAGTCTTGGCCTGAACACGTCTGAAGGTCATTATTCCACTATAATCATAGCGCCACCTGCTGACAACAGAAAATGGCTTGTTTTACACTAACTTAAACATGCAATGTCCAATCTGCACCAAACTTCAAATATTTGGAAAGAGTCATGGCCTGAAGATATCTAAAGGCCAATGTTCAGTTATAATCATAGCGCCACCTGTTGGCAATAGGACACAACATGGTTTATACTAACTCAAACACATGTTCAATCTGCACTAAATTTCATATGCTTGATAAAAGTGCTGGACTGAAGAAATCTACATGACAAAATCCAGTTATAGTCATAGCGCCACCAGCTGGCAGCAGGAAGATTGGCACATATAAATGACTTTGACATATTCATCTTATATTTACCACATTAAACGCATATTTCTCGCCGTTCGCTGTTTTACAAAAGCCACCCGGTGGTGTCCACCTCTGCCGCTGGTCCACCTCTGCCGCTTGCTTGCAGCTTTAATTAGGGCTCAAGCCTGGAGGGCGAGAGCCCTATTGTTTTCCTTAGGATTATTATTTTTATATTTATTATTATTATTATTATTTATTATTTTTTTTTCCAACGTCTCGGGGGCTTTTGGGGCCCTTAACATGCTCGAAAACTCTTGAAAATTGGCACCTGCGGCCATTAGGGCCGGGCAGAGACTGATACACGGGCGTGGCACAGGGGCTCTACAGCGCCCCCTGGAATATGGAGGGCCATATATCATACATACTTGCACGTAGACGTATGAAACTCGGTACACATATAGATCTCATCAAGCCAAACAACTTTCGTACTGCATGTCATAGGCTCCGCCCAACAGGAAGTTGGCTATTTAGGGTTTAGTATTCTTATTTTTCGTCAAAGTTGTGGGGGCTTTTGGGGCCCTTAACATGCTCAAAAACTCTTGAAAATTTGCACACACCTTAGAATCTGTGGCCATTAGGAGGCTGCAGAGGCTGAGACCCCCGGGCGTGGCACAGGGGCTCTACGGCGCCCCCTGGAACACAGTCAGAAATGTTGATGTATAGTTCAAACATACTTGCACGTATTCATATGAAACTCAGTACACATATAGATCTCATTGTGCCGAACAACTTTCGTATTGCATGTCATAGGCTCCGCCCAACAGGAAGTCAGCTATTTAGAGCTATGTAAAAAGTGCATGCTCTGGAATTTGATATACTTGTCATAGGTTTTTTACCCGATTGCCACCAAACTTGGTCAACATGATCTCAAGACATTGGGGATGCAAAATTGCCAGGGGATTTTTGATATCTCGAATGGTTTGCTTGTGGCGAGGCGTTGAAATTATGGCGAGAAATGAGAAACAGGAAGTGTCTAATAACATCCACATACATTTCCTGATTTTAATTAAACTTCATCAATTTGTTCGTTGTATGATGCCGATCGCATATATGTGACTATTAGGAGTCAAAATTATAGCGCCACCAACTGGCAGCAGGAAGTGTGTCATTTTCAAAATGCTTTGAATTCAGCATCTTATTTTTACTCAATTTGCTTCAAACTTCATCAGAATAATGACAAAACACGGCCCATGTAAAACTGTTGAGGGGATATTGATATCTAATATAGTGTTGCCATGGCAGCATATCAAACTGGAATATTTTTCTGTATAATATATTCTGATTTTGAGGCAGATAAAATGCTTAGAATTTCATGAAACTCAGAACACATATCAGTATTAATGATAGCTAGACACTGGCAAAAGGTCATAAAAGGGCGTGGAGGAGGCACTCTATAGCGCCACCTTTTGTCAAAAGTGGGGGGCTTAGTTTTAGCTACAGACACCAAACTCGGTACATATATTGTTCTTATTAAGATGGACAACTTTCTAATTTACAGTCATTAGCTACGACCAACAGGAAGTCGGCTATTTTGATTTGAATATGGATTTTTGGCTCTGTGTGAGGAATGTATGTGTGCTGAGACTTTCATTGTCTGAGAGAAAATGCGCCTCTACAGGAGCAATTCCCGGGACTGAGAGGGAGGAGTCTCGCTTAGTTTCACTTTTAAATCGGTTAAAAATACAACTAAATAAATCAATTTAATTCACACTGACAAGCTAAACCAACATATCTTATTATTAGCGGGTCAGGGCTTATTAATAATTGATGTCTGGCGACAGAGAACAGAGAGATAGACGAGAGATATGTCACCGCTCCGAACAGCGCGTGCAGTCTCAACGAGCTCACAACAAACGAGTTTATTCTTGTTTAAGACCTTTTAAAAATAAAATATTACGGCGATTGCACACAATCCGCCAATTAGAACACACCAAGAGCTAAATTCAGATGTTTGTGAGCTGTTAACATGTTAAAATGAAATATTTGCTGCAGCTTGTCTGACAGCGCGAGACGTCTGAACACTTGAAGGGAAAAAAAAAAGTGTACATACAGAAACTACAGCCTTTTACATTAAAACACAGCGGCGAATCAACAAAAAACAATTAGAAGAACATATTATAGAGATGAAAATGAGTGTTTATGAGTGCTTGTGAGATTTTCTTTGTCTAAGGGCTGAACATCACATCGATTGCTCTGCGCTCCAGAACACGGTGATGGGTTTTTCGGCGTGAACGGACAAATAAATACACATTTAATTCACACTGACAAGCTGAACCAACATATGTTATTATTACCGGCTCAGCTCTCATTAATAATTAATGTCTGGCCAGAACAGTGAGAAAGACCAGAGAGAAATCACCTCTGCATAGAGATGTTTACGAGAGATATGTCACCGCTCCGAAATTTTTATAGTTTTAAGAGCTTTTTAAAATAAAATATTACCGCGAATGCACACAATCCACCCATTAGAACACAACAAGAGCTAAATTCAGGTATTTGTGAGCTGTTTGTTTGTGAAAATTGAAAGACTATTTGACAGCGCGAGGCAGTCTAAGGGCAGAATAACATCGATCTCTCGAGCTCCAGAGGACGCTGATTCTGGCAAGAACGAACAAATCAAGAACAAGGTTATTTCAAAATACATAATAGCTTGGCGAATATAAACGAAAACAGTCACGTGAACATAAACTGTTGAGAAATAAATCTGAAGTGTATCATGATACTGGATTTGAATATTAAAGTGACTGCATTTACCAGCTGCTTTCTGTCTTTAATTTTAATCTATAAAAACAGAAAATCATTCGTCTTGGCTGCTTTTTTTGTATGTATTTATTATTATTATTATTATTATTATTATTATTTTTTTGTTTTTTGCTCTAACAAGAATTAATCTATATTTAATTAAATTAAATTTCTGCATCTAAACACCTAAAAACCTAAAACATGCTCTATTAAATTATTGTTAGCAATTTCTTTATTTAACTGGTGTACACACTTTTATTTTCATAATAAATTTTTTTTTTTTTTAGATAATAGGCAGTTGCAGTGGTCTATAATAAATATTAACAGGTTTTGTTCAAGCTGCTTAAAATGTTTGAAGTAGGCTCATTTTTTTAAATGTAAATCCTAAAAAAAAAACAAAAAAAAAAACAAACAAAAAAAAAACAACAAAAAAACTGGGAAACAGCCATATTTACGAAAAGGTGCTTAACCTATAGAAAAATAAAACTATGAATTAAATTAGTGTTTAATTTTTAGTAATGACCATTTTTGTTGTCATAAAAACCTTCTTCTTTACAATACAGAATAACGATTGTCAATAGTAAATATTATAAAAACAATAACTGTTGTATTTTTCATCATTATATAGTTTATGTATTATAATTGTAAAAACAAAACAAATTTAGCAACTCACATTGTAATCATTCAACATTGCTTAAAAATGTAAGTTGAAAATTAAACTCATGATTAAGCATGAAATAAGATACAGAATCAGTAAATTCGATTTTAATGTGGGTATATTATAAGTAAACTAATCATTAAATATTTATAATCAATCAAAAAATATTGGCCCCTTTCATAATGTTGTTCAAAAATGAAGGGCACAATGCTAATGTTGTCCACTCGATGGCGCCACAGGACAGCAAATACTTCAAGATCTGTTCAAAGACTTGAAAATGTTTCATTTATGTAAATAAATCAAAAATGCATATACATTCATTTTTTTCATAAACTTTAATAAAGCCCAATATAGTAATTATGCAAAAACTATCATCTCCGAAATACCATTACTTTTTTATCTTATTTTAATAGTATTGACAACATATTTCTCAAGTTATCACGCATTACTGAAAAAGTGTAGCCGGGACACTATATTAGTTATCTATTTTCATGTTGTGCGTATAATAATTTACTTGAAAAGAGACACGTCCATTGTTTAACTGCATCATATACACAAACCATTGTGCTTGGACCCCTTATGATCACCTGGACTTAAACCACATTGTTTCAGTTACCTTCTGTGTCTTTGGCCACAATGCTTCAGTGACAGGAATGTGAAATAGCAAACAGGGGAACAAATAAAAGGCATGACTTTATTTGCATCCAGCTAGCCAACTCTATTACAGGTGTTCCACAGCCAAGACTCTTATTAGAATAGAAAATAGCAAGGGTTCGAATAAATAGTTTATTAATCATTTAATTTCACTTTCTTAATGAATATTGTTCTGTGTATGTGATTTCAAAGTCTTGATGCTTCGGATTAACCCGTTAATTGCCGTATCCCTTAAAACCTGAGTGCCAGAGGATTACTGTAAATGCATGTGCCCGCTGGGCACAGTTTACCTGATGCCACCGGGGTGGGGTGGCGTTTGCGCTGATGGCTTGAGCCCGCCATCGCTGCTTGCAGCTGCTTGCAGCGATGGTGTGAGGACCCTCTTTATCTGCTTTGTTTATTATTTTATGGATGGTTCTTGTATCTGCTTCGTTTATTATTATTATTATTATTCTTCTTTCTTCTTCTTCTTCTTCTCCAAAATGAATCGCATTTTTGAGGGCCTAAACATGCTCGAAAAGTCATGAAACTTTGCACACGGGTCATACCTGGTGAAAATTTACGTCTGATATAGGTTTCAGAAGAGGGTGTGGCAAAATGGCTCGACAGCGCCACCTATCGTAAAAAAATCAACATCCCTCGAGCTGTGTTTCACGTACATGCACGAAAATTGGCACACATATGTAAAGCATCAGTACCTACAAAAAAGACTCTTGGAGCAATATCCGAAACCCAACAGGAAGTCGGTTATTTTTAATTTTATGAGCAAATTTTGCATCATTTTTTTGTCATTTGCATGCCTTGTATTTTAACGAACTCCTCCTAGAGATTTATTCAATTCAACACCAAATTTGGTATGCCTAATCTAAAGGCCTTTGCGATGTTAAATTGCGAAGAGTCTTGAGTTTTCGTTGAAGGGCGTGTCCGTGGCGGCCTGACGAATTTCGATGATTCGCCATGAAAAATGAAGTTGCTATAACTCAGACATACAATGTCCAATCTGCCCCAAACTTCACATGTTTGATAAGACTCCTGACCTGAACAGATTGATATGCCCATATTCAGTTATAGTCATAGCGCCACCTACTGGCAACAGGAAGTGACATATTTTACGCTGTAACAAACTACCCCGAGAAATTTTATGACATAAATTTTTTTTTTTCAGTCACTCTATTCTAAAGGCCTGTGCGATGTTAAATTGTGAAGATCTTGAGTTTTCGTTAAAGGGCGTGTCCATGGCGCCGTCACAAATTTCGATGTCTCGCCATGGGAATAAAAGTTATTGTAACTCGGGCATAAAATGTCCGATCTTGCCCAAAGTTCACATGTTCGATAAGAGTCCTGGCCTGAACACATCTGAAGGCCAATATTCCATTGGGTGTGGCAAAATGCCTCGATAGCGCCACCTATACATTTTCAACGGAGTGCGCCTCGAGCTACGTTTCACGTACATGTACAAAAATCGGTACACACATGTAACACACCAATACCTACAAAAAAGTCTCTTGGTACGAAATTCGAATCCCAACAGGAAGTCAGTTATTTTGAATTTTCTCTGCAAAATTTGTGTCGTTTTTGCCATTTTCAGGGGTTGTACTTTAACGAACTCCTCCTAGAGATTTATTCAGATCAACACCAAACTTTGTCAGTGTAATCTAAAGGCCTTTGCGATGTTAAATTGCGAAGATCTTGAGGTTTCGTTTAAGGGCGTGTCTGTGGCGGCCTTACAAATTTCGATGTTTGGCCATGAGAAAGGGAGTTGCTATAACTCAGACATACAATGTCCAATCTGCCCCAAACTTCACATGTTTGAGAAGAGTCCTGACCTGAATATATATACATGCCAATATTCAGATATCGCTATAGCGCCACCTGCTGGCAACAGGAAGTGACATGTTTTACGCCGTAACAAACTACTCCTAGAAATTTTATGACATTTTATAATTTTTTTTGGTCAGTCTAATCTAAAGGCCTTTGCGATGTTAAATTGTGAACATCTTGAGTTTTCATTAAAGGGTGTGGCTATGGCGCCGTGACAAAGTTTGATGTCTCGCCATGGGAATAGAAGTTGTTTGTAACTCAGGCATAAGATGTCCGATCTTCCCCAAACTTCACATGTTCGAAAAGAGTCTTGGCCTGAACACATCTGAAGGTCAATATTCCACTATAATCATAGCGCCACCTGCTGGCAACAGGAAATGGCTTGTTTTACACTAACTTAAACATGCAATGTCCAATCTGCACCAAACTTCAAATATTTGGAAAGAGTCATGGCCTGAAGATATCTAAAGGCCAATATTCAGTTATAATCATAGCGCCACCTGTTGGCAATAGGACACCTCATGCTTTATACTAACTCAAACATTCCATGTTTAATCTGCACTAAATTTCATATGCTTGATAAAAGTGCTGGACTGAAGAAATGTACATGCCAAAATCTAGTTATAGTCATAGCGCCACCAGCTGGCAGCAGGAAGATTGGCACATATAAATGACTTTGACATATTTCTCTTATATTTACCACATTAAACGCATATTTCTCGCCGTTCGCTGTTTTACAAAAGCCAGCCGGTGGTGGTGAGCCCGGGTGCGAGGGCCCGTTCATCGCTGCTTGCAGCTTTAATTATTAGGACTATATTTCTTATTATTATTTTTTTTTTTTTTTTTTTAACCTTCCGGGGGTTTTTGGAGGCCTTAACATACTCAAAAACTCTTGAAAATTGGCACACACATTGGAACCTGCGGCCATCAGGACGCCGCAGAGTCTGGGACCCGGGCGTGGCACAGGGGCTCTACAGCGCCCCCTGGAACATAGTCAGAAATATTGAACCATAGCTCACATATACTTGCATGTATTTATATGAAACTCTGTACACTTATAGATCTCATTGAGCCGAACAACTTTCGCGCTCTATGTCATAGGCTCCGCCCAACAGGAAGTCAGCTATTCAGGGCTGTTTCAAAAAAGCATGCTCTGGAATTTGATATACTCCTCTGAGGTTTTCCACCCGTTCTCCACGAAACTCTGTGAACATGATCTCAAGACATTGGGGATGAAAAATTGCCAGGGGATTTTTGATATCTCGAACGGTTTGTCCGTGGCGAGGCGTTGAAATTAGGGCAAAAAAAAAATGAGAAACAGGAAATGTCTAATAACATCCACATACATCGCCTGATTTAGATCAAACTTCATCGGTTTGTTCGATGTATGATGCCGATCGCATAGATGTGACTATTAGGAGTGAAAGTTATAGCGCCACCAACTGGCAGCAGGAAGTGTGTCATTTTCAAAATGCTTTGAATTCAGCATCTTATTTTCACTTGATTTGCTTCAAATTTCATCAGAATAATGACAAAACACGGCCGATGTAAATCTGTTGTGGGGATATTGATATCTGATATAGTGTTGCCATGGCAACGTGTCAAACTTGAATGTTCTGTTATGGTGAGTTTGAGGCAGACACCAACCTCAGATTTACATGAAACTAAAAACACATATCAGTATTAGTGATAGCTAGACAATGGGAAAAGCTTTTAAATGGGCGTGGAGGAGGCATTCTATAGCGCCACCTTTTGTCAAAAGTGGGGGGGTTAGTTTTAGCTACAGACACCAAACTCGGTACATATATTGTTCTTATCAAGACGGACAAGTTTCTAATTTACAGTCATCAGCTACGACCAACAGGAAGTCGGCTATTTTGGTTTAAATGTGGATTTTTGGAAAAATATTGCTGTGAATTAATGCATACTGCTCAGAGGAAAATTACACTATACACACCAAACTTTGTCTACATGATGCCAAAACATTGAGGAACCTAAATTGCGAATGGATTTTGGATAGCTTGAACGGTTTTGCCGTGGTGATTTTTTGAAATTACAGTATAAAGGGAAACATTACTTTTCTTGTATTTTTAAATTGCAGCTTGCAAACACTTCAAAACCATTTTTCATACAGAGAAAAATCATTCTGAGGAAATATGCATAGTTTCACGACTTTACAAACACTGTATGGATAACAGAAAATTAAAAAACTGTCAGACATCTGATCTCACTCTGAGGCCTCTCTCTCTGTGTGTGTGTGGGGGGGGGGGGGGGGGGTTGGGGGGCTGGCTGAGAGAGAGAGAGAGAGAGAGAGAGAGAGAGAGAGAGAGAGACAGTTAACATCTCTTTAATCTCAGAGAGAGAGAGAGAGAGAGACAACCAGAAAAAATAAATAAATAAATCAGTAATTGTGTGATGTTGTTGTTGTTGTTGTTTTTTTTTTTTTATCATTACAGCTTAAGAAATCTCTTAGGCCTTGGGAAAAAAAAAACCTAGTACAATTTGTAGGGCACAGACAACATGATTTTAAATAAATTAGGTTAAGAATTATGTTAATTGCAACATAAAAAGATAAAAAAAAAAAAGGTTAACTTAGCTGTTATGCAGGCAAAAATATTTTACAAATGCTTATAAATCAATAAAATCATTAAAAAAAATTTTTTTTCGTCGAGTGCATAATAATTAGTCACATTGATATTCTGGTATATTTTTTTTCCAAGCACATTTTACCAATTCCAAATCACATCAATCTTAATAAATACTATACATTTGTTATTTAATCATTTATGAGTGATATATAATTGTCCTTGAATTTGGAAGTGAAAAACTCCTTATATTCAGGAGTGCTGAATTATTAGGCATGTTTTCTTGTCATGCATTTTGTCATAGAGCTCATTGTAGTGGTGTCTCAGGTGTTGAAATAGATTTGTTATACATTATACAGGTTCACACGTACTCCGTTTGCAGTGCGTATACAGTATGTGTATGCGGTGCAGAAGCAGCAGCGAGAGCGCGTTATTGTAACGCGAAAGCACATAAAAATAATGCGCGAGCGCGAATCTATCTGTTTTGATGCTATAAAAACGGGGAGTGTCATCATGGTTGATTGGGGTGCTCAGATACATGCTGCTCTCGCTCGGAGAGAGCGCGCGCACTTAAAACGCGTCTCATCTGCTCAAACTGTGTCATGTAAACTCACGACTCTTACTATGCTCATGAGCTAGATATTCATTCTTTTCGCACCTTTCTATTTCTAACCTTTTTTGTTCACATCTTTTACCGTGTGCAGTGTGAACGCTCTGATCCATTAACATGGGCTCGGAAAAAAATACGCATCACAGACAGAGCGTGTGAACCTGGCCTTACGTAGGCATATGCCCAGTGTCTGTCTTCTCGCGCGCTCCATTTAGGCGCCCTTCATTCTGACTGGTTCAGATACCAACACCAAACGTGCAGTGTGTAATACCAATCATGACAACCACTAGATGGAGCTATAGGATTACTTTTAAATAATTGTTGTAGAAACGTGTATAGAGCATTTAAATCATTTATAAAAATCTTTCAAAGAAAAATAATATGTATTTTTAAAAGCTAATTAATTTTACTGGTAATATAGTTTTATATAATCATTTCACAAATGTTTATAGATCATTAAAAGGATTTTTAAAAATGGTTATGGATCATGAAAAGTGTTGGCAACATTTTATAATAAGCTCTCTTTGGTTTACATTAATACATGCATTAACTAACATGAACTAACAATGAACAATCTATTTTTCAGATCTTTTATTAATCTTTTTTTATGTTAGTTAATCCTATCATTAAAAATATTAATGTTCATGTTATTTCACAGTACATAAACTATCTTAAAATAAAACTGTAAATAAAAAAATGTATTAGTAAATAATGTATTAAAATATTTTTAACTAAGCTTTAATTAACATATATGTGTGTGTATATATGTTAAATAATATAGTTAAATAATATAGTCTTTAACATTAGTACAAGCTAAGTATGAACAACATTTTTACTGCATTTATTTGTGTTAGTAAAAATTTTTACATGTTAATTCATGGTACAGTACCTGATGTACATTAACTATAAATTTTAATTAATAATGTAGTAATCCATTTTGAACATAATATTAACTAAGATTCATAAATGCTTTATAAATGATGTACATGTTAACTTATATAATGTTAAAAACTAAATCCTTATTGAAAAGTGTTAGAATAATTTTAATAATAATATATATATATATATATTGTTGTTGTGTGTGTGTGTGTGTGTGTGTGTGTGTGTGTGAGAGTGAGAGAAGACAGATAGAGAGAGACTCACATTAATAAATGCCATACAATTGTTGTTAATGTAATTTAATATAATTAATGTTAATAACTGAAACCTTATTGGAAGTGTTACTCAAGTTTTATATGTTGTGTTGTGTGTGTCTCTTGATGGTTTGGATTAACCCTTTCATTGCTGTATTCCTTAAATCCAAACTGCTAAATCAGGTGTGCCCAATCCTGTTCCTGGTGATCGACTGTCCTGCAAAGTTCAGCTCCAACTCTAATCAGTCACACCTACCTTTAATTTTCAAGCAATCCTGAAGACATTAATTAGTTGTTTCAGGTGTGTTTGATTAGGGTTGGAGCTAAACTTTGCAGGACAGTCGATCGCCATTAACAGGGTTGGACACCCATGTGCTAGAGGGTTACTGTGTATGTGCCGCTGGGCACAGTTTTCCTGATGCCACCGGGGTGGCGTTTGCGCTGACGGCTCGGGCCCGCCATCGAAAAAGTCTTGAAAATTTGCACACGCATCAGAACTGGCGAAAATTTAGGGTCTGATAGAGGTTTCAGAAAGTGGGTGTGGCAAAATGGCTCGACAGCGCCCCCATACACGTAAAAAACTCAAGTGCACCTCGAGCTACATACTTCACGTACATGTATGAAAATCGGTACACATATGTAATCTCATCATACCTACAAAAAAGACTCTTGGCATGTCATCCGAAAACCCAACAGGAAGTCGGTTATTTTTATTTTATGAGCAAATTTTGTGTATTTTTTGTCAGTTTTGCATGCGGTTGTACTTTAACAAACTCCTCCTAGAGATTTATTCAGATCAACACCAAATTTGGTATGCCTAATCTAAAGGCCTTGGCGATGTTAAATTGCGAAGATCTTGAGTTTTCGTTGAAGGGCGTGGCACAGGGGCTCTGACGGCGCCCGATGATTCGCCATGAAAAATGAGTGTATATAACTCAGACTTGCAATGTATTCATATGAAAAACTTCACACATGTTGATAGATCTCATTGTGCTGAACAACTTTCGCCCATATTTGCATAGTCATAGGCTCCTACCCAACAGGAAGTCACATATTTAGAGCTATGTAAAAAGCGCATGCTCTGAGAATTTTGATATACTTGTCATAGTTTTTTTCCGCCAAACTCTCAACATGGCAAGACATTGGGGATGACAAATTGCCAGGGGATTTTTGATATAAAAGTCCATGTGGCGAGGCGTCACAAACTCGAAAAATGAGAAACAGGAAGTGTCTAATAACATCCACATAAATTTCCTGATCTTGCCCAAACTTCACATGTTTGATCGTTGTCCTGATGCCTGAACACATGTGACTATTAAGGCCAATATTCCATAGTGCCACAAAATGGCTCGATAGCGCCACCTATACATTTTCAAACGGAGTGCGAATTCGAGCTTATTTTCACGTCATGTACAAAACTTCATCACACATGTAACACACCAATACCTACAAAAAAGTCTCTTGGTACGACATATTGATATCCCAACAGGAAGTGTTGTTATTTTGAATTTTCTCTGCAGAATTTGTGTATAATTTTTGCCATTTTTTGGGTTGTACTTTAACACTCCTCCTAGAGATTTTATTCAGATCAACACAAACTTTATCAGTGTATTAAAGGCCTTTGCGATAGAAACTGTGAAGATCTTGAGGTTTCGTAAAAGGGCGTGGAGCTGGCAGCCTTACAAATATCGATTTTTCGCCATGAGAAAGGAAGTTGCTATAACTCAGACATACAATGTCCAATCTGGCCCCAAACTTCACATGTTTGAGAAGACTCCTGACCTGAATTATCTACATGCCAATATTCAGATATCGCAATAGCGCCACCTGCTGCAATTTTGAAGTGACATGTTTTACGCCGTAACAAACTACTCCTAGAAATTTTATGACATTTTATATTTTTTTTTGGTCAGTCTAATCTACAGGCCTTTGCGATGTTAAATTGTGAACATCTTGAGGTTTCATTAAAGGGGTGTGGCCATGGCGCCGTGGCAAAGTTCGATGTCTCGCCAACCAAAATAGAAGTTGTTGTAACTCAGGCATAACATATCCGATCTTCCCCAAACTTCACATGTTCGAAATGAGTCTTGGCCTGAACACATCTGAAGGTCATTATTCCACTATAATCATAGCGCCACCTGCTGACAACAAAAAATGCTGGCTGTTTTACAAAAACTTAAACATGCAATGTCCAATCTGCACCAAACTTCAGGATATTTTGATAAGAGTCATGGCCTGAAGATATCTAAAGGCCAATATTCAGTTATAATCATAGCGCCACCTGTTGGCAATAGGACACAACATGCTTTATACTAACTCAAACATTCCATGTTCAATCTGCACTACATTTCATATGCTTGATAAAAGGTGCTGGGACTGAAGAAATCTACATGACAAAATCCAGTTATAGTTATAGCGCCACCAGCTGGCAGCAGGAAGATTGGCACATATAAATGACTTTGACATATTCCTCTTATATTTACCGCATTAAAAGCATATTTTCTCGTCGTTCGCTGTTTTACAAAAAGCCACCCGCTGGCGGTGATGGTTTTTTCGGGGAGCGAGGACAAATAAATACATTTCATTCACACTGACAAGCTTGAAACCAACATATCTTTTATTATTAGGGCTCAAGCCATTAATAATTGGGCGAGAGCCCTAGATGTTTTCCTTAGAAATTAGAGAGAAATCACCGCTGCATCAGCGCGTGCATTCACCGCGAGCTCACAACGTCTCGGGGCATTTTTATAGTTTTAAGAGCTTTTTAAAAAAAATATTTGAAAATTGCACACAATTGGAAACCACCCATTAGGTCCGGGAGACACATACACGAGCGTGGCACAGGGGCTTTACAGCGCTGTTGGAATATGGAGGGCCATAAATGACTACATACTTGCACGTAGACGTATTAAAACTCGGTACACATATCGATCTCATCAGCGCCAAACAACTTTCGTACTGCATGTCATAGGCTCCGCCCAACAGTGACGAACTATTTAGGATACAAGATTCTTATTTTTACGTAATAGTTGTGGGGGCGAATATAAACGAAAACATGCACAAAAACTCTTGAAACTTTTGCACACATAGAATCTGTGGCCATTAGGAGGCTGCAGAGGCTGATACCTGGGCGTGGCACAGGGGCTCTAAAACAGCCCCATGGAACACAGTCAGAAATGTTGATGTATCTTCAAATTTTGCACGTATTCATATGAAACTCAGTAAACATATAGCTTCGTCATTGTGCTGAAACAACTTTTTTTTGCATGTCATAGGCTGGTGCCCAACAGGTATTCAGCTATTTAGAGCTATGTAAAAAGCGCCTGCTCTGGAATTTGATATACTTGTCATAGGTTTTTTACCGATTGCCACCTATATGGTCAACATGATCTCAAGACATTGGGGATTTACAATTTGATTTGTCCATTTTTGATATCCGAATGGTATGCTCGTGGCGAGGGCATTAAAATTTATGGCGAGAAATGAGAAACAGGAATGTCTAATAACATCCACATACATTTCCTGATTTTAATTAAACTTCATCAATATTTTCGTTGTTTGATGGCGATTACATGTGACTATTTACAGTCAAAAATATAATACCAACTGGGCAGCAGGTTGTGTGTCATTTTCAAAATGCTTTTGAAGTAGGCTAATCTTATTTTTTAAATGTAAATGCATTAAAAAAAAATCAGAATAATAAACAAAAAACACGGCCAAAAAAAATTTAGAAACTCTCATAAGTAATCATTCAACACTGCTTAAAAATGTAAAGTTGAAAATAAACTCATATTAAGCATGAATAAGATACAGAATCTGTAAATTAGATTTTAATGTGGGTTATATTATCAGTAAACTAATCATTAAATATTTATAATCATTCAAAAAATATTGGCCCCTTTCATAATGTTGTTCAAAAATGAAGGCCACAATGCTAATGTTGTCCACTCGATGGCGCCACAGGATAGCACATACTTCAAGATCTGTTCAAAGACTTGAAAATGTTTCATTTATGTGCTTAAATAAAAAATGCATAAACATTCATTCTTTTTTCATAAACTTTAATAAAGCCCAATATAGTAATTATGCAAAAGCTATCATCTCCTAAATACCATTACTTTTGTTATTTTAATTGTATTGACAACATATTTCTCAAGTTATCACGCATTACTGAAAAAGTGAAGAAGGGACACTATATTAGTTATCTATTGTCATGTTGTGCATATAATAGTACTCACATAAGGACTCATAATTTACTTGAAAAGAGACACGTCCATTGTGTAACTGCATCATCTACACAAACCAATGTGCTTGGACCCCTAATAATCACCTTGACTTAATCCACATTGTTTCAGTTGCCTTCTGTGTCTTAGGCCACAACGCTTCAGTGACAGGAATGTGAAATAGCAAACAGGGGAAAAAATAAAAGGCATGACTTTATTTGCATCCAGCTAGCCAACTCTATTACAGATGTTCCACAGCCAAAACTTTTATTAGTATAGAAAATAGCAAGGGTTCGAATAAATAGTTTATTAATCATTTAATTTCACTTTCTTAATGAATATTGTTCTGTGTATGTGATTTCAAAGTCTTGATGCTTCGGATTAACCCGTTAATTGCCATATCCCTTAAAACCTGACTGCCAGAGGGTTACTGTAAATGCATGTGCCCGCTGGGATCAGTTTACCTGTTGCCACCGGGGTGGCGTTTGCGCTGATGGCTTGAGCCCGCCATCGCTGCTTGCAGCTATATTTTTATTTTTATTTTTTTTTTTTTTTTTTTTTTTTTTTAACCTTTTTTTTTTTTTTTTTTTTTTTTAACATACTCAAAAACTCTTGAAAATTGGCACACACATTGGAACCTGCGGCCATCAGGACGCCGCAGAGGCTGGGACCCGGGCGTGGCACAGGGGCTCTACGGCGCCCCCTGGAACACAGTCAGAAATCTTGAACCATAGCGCACACATACTTGCATGTATTTATATGAAACTCTGTACACTTATAGATCTCATTGAGCCGAACAACTTTCGCGCTCTATGTCATAGGCTCCGCCCAACAGGAAGTCAGCTATTCAGGGCTGTTTAAGAAAAGCATGCTCTGGAATTTGAAATACTCCTCTGAGGTTTTCCACCCGTTCTCTACGAAACTCGGTGAACATGATCTCAAGACATTGGGGATGAAAAATTGCCAGGGGATTTTTGATATCTCGAACGGTTTGTCCGTGGTGAGGCGTTGAAATTAGGGCCAAAAAATGAGAAACAGGAAATGTCTAATAACATCCACATACACTACCTGAGTTTTTATCAAACTTCATTGGATTGTTCGATGTATGATGCCGATCGAATAGATGTGACTATTAGGAGTCAAAGGTATAGCGCCACCAACTGGCAGCAGGAAGTGTGTCATTTTCAAAATGCTTTGAATTCAGCATCTTATTTTCACTCGATTTGCTTCAAACTTCATCAGAATAATGACAAAACACGGCCGATGTAAATCTGTTGTGGGGATATTGATATCTAATATAGTGTTGCCGTGGCAACGTGTCAATCTTGAATATTCTGTTCTGGTGATTTTGAGGCAGATAAAATGCTCAGAATTACACGAAAACTCCAAACACATATCAGTATTAATGATAGCTAGACAATGGCAAAAGCACATGAAAGGGTGTGGTGGAGGCACTCTATAGCGCTACCTTTTGTCAAAAGTGGGGGGGGTTAGTTTTAGCTATAGACACCAAACTTGGTACACATATTGTTCTTATCAAGACGGACAACTTTCTAATTTACAGTCATCAGCTGCGAGCTACAGGAAGTCGGCTATTTTGGTTTAAATGTGGATTTTTGGAAAAATATGGCTGTGAATTAATGCATACTCCGCAGAGGAGAATTACACTATACACCAAAAACTTTGTCTACATGATGCCAATATGCTGAAGATGTTAAATTGCGAACAGGTTTAGGATACCTTGAACGGTGTAACATTAAAAAATGCAACAGTTATTTTCCTATATCTTTTGAATTCTTTATTCTAACCCTTCATAATTTTTTACATATGTAGTAGTCATTCTTAGAAAACACAGTAATTTTCATAAATTTATCATGTTCAGGAGCCAGCATAAAATTAAAACTATCATAACTTCTGGATCTAGCATGCATTTTTTTACTACCAGTGATGGCCACCAGATGGAGCTATAGGATTACTTTTAAATAATTAGGGTAGAAAGGCGTATAGAGCATTTAAATCATTTATACAAAACTTTCAAAGAATAATAATATGTATTTTAAAAAGTTAATGAATTTTACTGGTAATATAGTTTTATATAATCATTTCACAAATGTTTATAGATCATTAAAAGTATTTTTTAAAATGGTTATAGATCATGGAAAGTGTTACAAGAATTGTATGTATATTCTTTGTGTGTATGTGTGTGTTAGAGAGAGAGAGAGAGAGAGAGAGAGAGAGAGAGAGACTCATATTATTAAATGCTAGGGCTGGGTGATATGACGATTTAAATCGGATGGACGAAATTAAAAGTCTATCGATTCATGTTGTGCTCTATCGTTTATTTTGTGGTGCCGCAAAATACATTGTTTACGGCAATACGTTTTCATTATTTGAATGACGGCAGTCACATGCATTACACGTGTATGCAGACAGACGCGTGAATAACAGCATGCGCGCGCTCACGTCACGTTGCTGTGCGCGTGGTCATGGTTTTTAAGCACTGCAGTTTGACCCCTTAACAGTATACCCCCATTTTCGGCATATAGAGACAGAAATGACATACCCAAAATAAAAAGGTTTCTGCTCATGAGTCTTTCTGACAAGATACATAATCAACATATGTTCACAAAGCTGACACTTCAAAGTTTACTGTTCAAGAATCAGAATTACTCAGAATTACTCAGTTATGATAATAAAGATATATAAGCTCAAACATAAAAACAAAAATATTAAAATTTTTTTTTTAAATGTATCAACTACTGATTTTAGGCCGTTGAAACACAAAAACAGAGCTATTGCGCGCGCTGTCTCTGTTTCTGTGTGAGAGGAGTGCGTGAGCTGCGCATCAGCTGCTAATAGAGCTCGTGAGCATTTTTGTCGCTTTATTGGCTTTGAACGATTGCATAAACACTTTTATGCGTCCAAATGCAAGTATCCTCATAAACACAGTCATTTAGGTTTTAAATGATTGTAAACAGTTGCGAGAGAAAGCGTATATGTAACAGTATATTGGATCCGGACTTCGGTCTTAAAGGGGAAGCTGTCTAATATTCGTCCTGTCTGCCATTCATGAAAATCTCTCACTGCTCTTGACTAAATCACTTTTGTAACTAGAATAAGAAGAAAATAAATAAACAAATAATGCTAATTTGCTATTTGACTGATAAATGAATTAGTCTTCACTGTCTACGTTATGTACATCTATCTATCTATCTATCTATCTATATCTATATATTTATATTATATATATATATATATATATATCTCTATATATATATATATATATATATAGATAGATAGATAGATAGATAGATAGATAGATAGATGTACATAAAGTAGACAGTGAAGACTAATTCACTTATCATATCTTGATATAAGACTTTGGTCATATCGCCCACCCCTAGACAATTATTGTTTATTTAAATTAATTATATAACTGAAACCTTATTGAAAGTGTTACTCAAGTTTTATATATTGTGTTGTGTGTGTGTGTCTCTTGATGGTTCGGATTAACCCTTTTATTGCTGTATCCCTTAAATCCAAACTGCTAAAGTAAGGTGCTAAATCAGTCCTGTTCCTGGTGATCAACTGTCCTGCAAAATTCAGCTCCAACTCTAATCAGTCACACCTACCTTTAATTTTCAAGCGATCCTGAAGACCTTAATTGGTTGCTTTAGGTGTATTTGATTAGGGTTGGAGCTAAACAGGGTTTGCAGGTAACTGTGTATGTGCTCGCTGGGGCACACTTTGACTGATGCCACCGGGGTGGGTTGCGCTGACAGCTCGGGCCCGCCACGCTGGTTGCAGCTATATTTATTATTATTTTTTTTTTATTTTTGTTCTTTCGACTAAACCGGGGCTTTTCGACTAAAACGGGGGCTGTTTAAAAAAAGCATGCTCTGGAATTTTGAAATACTTCTCTGAGGTTTTCCACCCGTTCTTACACGAAACTCAGTGTGAACATGATTTCAAGGACATTGGGGATGAAAAATTGCCAGGGGATTTTTGATATCTCGAATGGTTTTGGCGTGGCCGTGGTGGTGATGCGTTTGAAATTAGGGCGAATTAGAGGAAATGTCTAATAACATCCACATACACTACCTGAGTTTTATCATACTTCATCAGTTTTTGTCGTTGTATGATGCCGATCGCATATATGTAACTATTAGGAGTGAATGTTATAGCGCCACCAACTGGCAGCAGGAAGTGTGTCATTTTCAAAATGCTTTGAATTCAGCATCTTATTTTCACTCGATTTGCTTAAAAACTTCATCAGAATAATGACAAAACACGGCCGATGTAAATCTGTTGTGGGGGATATTGATATATCTATATAGTGTTTCCATGCAAGACATTGGGGAAGAAAAATTGATTTTTGATATCTCGAACGGTTTGGCCGTGGTGATGCGTTCATGAAACGCAAACACATATCATTCCTAATGATATATAGACAATGGCAAAAGATCATAAATGGGCGTGGAGGAGGCAGTTTATAGCGCCACCCTTTTGTCAAAAGTGGGGGGCTTAGTTTTAGCTACAGACACCAAACTCAGTACATAAAAGTTGTTCTTATCAAGACGGACAACTTTCTAATTTACAGTCAGCTCAGCTACGACCAACAGGAAGTTGACTTTTTGGTTTAAATGTGGATTTTTGGGAAAATATTGCTGTGAATTAATGCATACTCCCTCAGAGGAAAATTACACTATACACACCAAACTTTTTCTACATGATGCCAAACGCTGAGGAACTTAAATTGCGAATGGATTTTGGATAGCTTGAACGGTTTTTGCCTTGGTGATTTTTTGAAATAACAGTAAAAAGGGAAACATTAATTGTCTTGTATTTTTAAATTGCAGCTTACAAACACTTCAAAACCATTTTTTCATACAGAGGACAAGTCATTCTGAGGAAATATGCATAGTTTCCACGATTTTTACAACACTGTACTGAATAACAGAAAATTAAAAAACTGTCAGACATCTGATCTCACTCTGAAGCCACTCTCTCTGTGTGAGGGAAGTGAGGGGGGGTTGAGGGCCTGGCTGACAGACAGACAGACAGACAGACAAGAGAGAGAGAGAGAGAGAGGAGAGAGAGAGATTTTTGATTTTTGAAAAAAGCTTTATTTACAAATACTCAAAAACACTGCACAAATGACTTAAAAAACAATGCATACAGCAAACACATTAAAGAAAACAGAACGCCATGGGATTATAAGAAAAACACCAACTAATATTCGGATATTGTTCGGTTAGTGTGATGAATGCACCAAATTTGTTCAAACGTTAAAAGATCTTCCATAGCTCTATAAAAATTGAAGTCAATCAATACCCTTGATTTGACCAAAGTCAGGAAAACACACATAAACATCATTGCCAGACCTTTGCTGAATCTTATTTTTCCGGCTAATATACACAGCCAGCTTTGCTTTGTCCTAAAATGAAATTCAACAATTGACAAACAAAATGTTTTTTCTGGAAATATTTAAAACCCAAAATAAAAGTATTAATAGAAAAAAAATATCATTAAACCTACCAAACAATTCTTTTAGCTTAACAAATAAAGGACCTAATCTAAAACAGTGCATGAAAGTATGAAAAATAGTTTCTCTTTGGAGACAGAAAGGGCATTCAGGATCAACTTCTGGGTTCATCACTGAGATAAAAGAGTTAACAGCAATGGCACCATGCAAAACCCTCCATTGTATATCACCTACCCTCTTTGACAATGGTGTGGCTTATACAAAGATCTCCATTCGGGTTTTACATCATTTTTCAACCTGAAAACCGAACGCCATGGTGTATCAATCTGCTAACCAAAGACTTCTTGTTAAATACCAAAACACAAGTTCTATACAGTTTTTTTTCACCTTCACATGATAAGAAATCTAAAACCAAAGATTCATGTGATTTTAAAAGAAAAATTAAAGCCTATATTCTCATCAAGAATGGGTTGCACGAATAAACAGGGAAAGGGATCCTCTAGATCAGGAACACTAACCCCTGCAAAAAAATCCTTCAACATCTGGTCCTCTTCAAATGTAAAACAGAGTCTTAACTTTGTTAAAAACTGTGCGAGCAAGCGGATAGATCTAATTCCCAACCGCTTGGAAGTTGCCTCCACCTGTTCAAAGTGAGGCCCAGTTATAGTCAATAAGTGTCCCCAAAGTGAAAATCCTGGATTGCCGAAGAGAGGTGCTAAATCCTTGTAGGTTACATCGTGCAGTAATGTCCAAACGGGCCCCGAGAATCAATGGCTCCAGTAATAACCATTGAAGAGAGAAAAAAGTTCTCAGTCTGACGGACACAAAAAAACTCCACACTTTGAAGAGATTCTGATGAAAAATAGGTAGTTCTGATAAATCCAACTTTGTCGGATCCATTAAAAAGAGTTACTGTATTTATCCAGTCCAAAACCTCCAAGGTTACACAGAATTGTGCAGCTAACAGAACGCCAGCTACAATTTGTTGAACCATCCAAAAATCTTTGTAAAAGCTGTAAACGAAAAGCAGCGACTCCACTTTGTAAATGAATTAAACCTTGTCCACCTTCTTCTTTGGGGAGGTATAAAATACTCTGGGGAACCCAATGTAGTTTATCCCAATAAAAATTCACAAGAATGGCTTGAACTTCAGATAAAAACTGTGAAGAAGGGTCTACACAAGCCAATCTATGCCAAAGTGAGGAACTATGCCAATTGTTGACAATAAGAGTCCGCCCTCTGTAGGACATACTTGGTAGCAACCACTTCCATTTATCCAAGCGCCCTTCGACTTTTTCCAACACCCCCTCACACTTTTTTCTGTAAAAAAACTATCATCTCCCAAATAGACTCCTAAATATTTTAAGCCTCCCCTGCCCCAACACAACCCATCAGGCAGACAAGGTATCCCATTAGACCACTGACCCAACAATAAAGCATTGCTTTTTTGCCAGTTAACCTTAGCAGAAGACAATTTTTTTAAATCTTTGATTAAGTTAACGTAAAGAGTGTACATCACTTTGTTTACTAATCAACACCACAACATCATCAGCATAAGCTGACAAATGAATATTATTATTACAAATTGATAAACACAAGCTACATAAATTTCTTCTTGTTTGTTGAAGAAGTGGCTCAATAGCCAAAGAGTACAACATTCCAGACAAGGAACAACCTTGTCTGACACCCCTAAGAACCCGAAAAGGAGCACATAAGCCACCATTAATTTTCAGTGCACTCTCAATGTCACAATAAAGTACTCTGATCATGTCCCGTATCCCTAAAGATTCTGAGAATCCTCTCATAGAGATCCTAACTTAACCTAAAAATTCCTTGTTGGGTTAGTTAGTTTTCAGGCCCGTTTTTTTGGTTAGGAAGGTTTTTTAATTGGGGCCCCAGGGGTTTTTGGTTTGGAGTTGTTTCAGGAAATTTTCAGTTGAATTTTGGGAAATGAGTCATAATTTCAAAAGCCGTGATTGGTTGATCCTACAAGTTTGATGAAAATTAACTTTTGGTGATAATGAGCAAAGGATGTACCCTCAAATCATTAAACATAATTATACACTTATCTTATGCAGACTGTAATTGTAAATAATATTTCACATTCAAGAAAATATCTGGAAAATGAATAGTAAGCTGTAGGGGTTATAGCCTAACATTAGAATCTAAATATGTGAAAACTTAAGCTCATTACACCCTGTTCAAATAATGATTTGTGTCTTATTTGCTCAGATTAATATCATAGCTGGCATATTTTGTACTTTCACTCCCATATGGACCCCATTGAATACAAGATGGCCTATCTCAAGGGGCTGTCCTTAATGAAGTAAAAATTACAATGTTACAACTCAGTGTGGTCCTAACCAGGGGTAACACGGCTCAGCTTTTATCAATGTCTGTGATTGCTGGCTGGTCTATTTATGAAGGCTTGTTAACAAATATCCTACAAACACAGAAAATGGAGAAAAAAAGGAATCGCAAGCCGAACTGGACTGAGGAGCAAGGTTTTTTGCTGGCCCAGTTGGTGAACGAACATAAAGGTATGTTACGAGGAAAATTTGGCCCAACTGTCACTAGCCAAGGCAAGAGGCGTGCCTGGGACACAATAACCCAAACAATCATGCCTCTTTTTTCCACTGGTGGTGCGGACAGGCGACGATTGTGAGAAAAGGTGGTATGTGCTGCAGTCCAAGGCAAAAGATGAGATTGCAGCACACAAGTGGGAATCCTCACTCACAGGTGAGCAAAATACTATAGCCTACCACCATAATCTGGCAACTTGCTCCTGCTGGCAAAGTTAATTTACATGGCTAAGTACTGTATTCATTGACTGTTTCTTTCTAGGGGGTGGACCACCTGCAAAGCGCTGTCCCAGGTGGCCGACACTGTCCTTTCAAGTCCTGGGACACTCTGAGGTCAGTGTCACCGGGCTGCCAACAGGCATTGACACGTCAATGATGCAGGGCCCTTGAAATGCAGCAAAGGTAGGACACAGGGTTATTCATATCAACAGTGTTTATTAATTGCAGAAGCCATTTCATGTGTTATCCATGCTCATTGTATTAAATTATTTTAATCAAAACAATATTTAAACTAGGCCTATGTATTTCTGTAGGATGGAGCCATAACAAGAACCGGGCCCATCAAGTTTGCCGACCAAGATGGCCGCCTGAACCATCTGCAGCTGCTTCTCAGGATAGCCCGGCGGATCAAACACCATTGCCATCCGAAGCACCTGCTCCGTCAGAATCCCTGCAGGAGAGAAGATTGCAACTCACAATTGATGTGTTTTTAACAACAAAAAAAGTCCTGTCCCTTCAGGAGGAGTACTACCCGCCTTAAAATTGAACACCTAAAAAATAAACATTTACAGATTGTGTTCTGTGTCTTGCATTTAACAATTGCAGGTGATGTGCAGTAAAACTGTGGTAGTTCTTAATACCATCACAAGTTCTCAAATGACATGGGGCTACAGCTTGCCTGAAATGTAAATTTGTGAAGTTTGCCCTGTAAGGCAGTCCACTCTGGGCTAGGTTCCCCTGTGGAATGTGAATATCTTCTTCACCACCATCCTCATCGTTGTCTTCATCCTCATCGCCATCCTCCAGAGGTTCTGCAATTTGTCTAACCTTGCGAATATTGTGTAATATTGCACAGGCTATGATGACTTTGCCGACTTTTTCAGGCCTCAGCCGCACCTCTCCGTGGAGAACATGAAAGCGCCTCTTAAGCTGGCCTATGCCACGCTCCACCACCCGCTCTTGTTGTCTTGTGGGCCCTACAATAGAATACAGACCTTTAATTATTTTATGGAAATATTGCACTACTTGGATGCTCTAACATATTGCTTGCATTTCATTTCCATGATTTTTGTATTGTTTGGCTTACCTGTTATAGTTTAATTGGGGCCCTTGGCGTGACTGGAGGTAAGGTGTAAGGAGCCATGGTTTGCATGGGTAGCCACTGTCCCCTAACAAGTGGCAATTAGCTGGCACATAGCGTCTCTCAAAAAGCTGTCTGATGCCACTCTCGGAGAGCATTCTCGCATCATGTGTGGAGCCTGGCCATTTAGCCACAATGTCCAAAATCTTACAGTCCGCATTGAACACTATTTGCACATTGATGCTGTGGAAATTCTTCCTGTTAACAAAGACTGCCTCGTGATTTTGTTGGGTGTTTATTCTCACATGTGTTCCATCAATTACACCCACAACGCCAGGGATTATTTGTTTGTTCATTTATGCCCTCAATGCCAGGGAATCCTGCAATGTCCATAAATGGAATTTTACAAATTGTGTCACAATATTTGGTTGTGACAAAGCTGTCAGTGTTTGGGTGATGACTCTGCTGACGGAGGATTGGGACAGACCCAAGTCATCACTGCTGCATTGTTGCATTTTCCCTGTTGCCAAATACCTCAGGGTTGTGATTTACTTTCTTCTCCGGTGTAATAGCGTTGTGGCGTCGAGTTGGTGAAGTAATTGCATCTCTAAGGAGATCCACCACAAACATGATTCCTGCACGATCCAATCTGTAGCGTCTCAATAATTCCCTGTCATCCAGTGTTTGCAGGACATCTCTCCTGCCTCCTCTGTTGGCCATTTTGTGAAGCTGCTTAGGGGAACTCCTAAGCCACTAAAAGTCCTCTTCCCTGCTCTTATCAGATCTCGCCTTAGGAGCCCTTTTAAGCGCTAGGAATCTTGAGGAATAGCTTTTATATTAACTGGGATTTTCGTGTCACTTTTAGGGGAAATTCTAAGAAAACGTCATGACTCTGAGAATTTTCTTATAATTTGGCCGCTAGGAGCCACTTTTTGCACAAAAATTCTTTAGGGATACGGGCCCAGATCGACAATTTTTTTTACAGAAACCAACAGCAGTTAAAGTGTTCCACAAATAAGAATGCTCAACTCGATCCAAAGCTTTTCTCCTGATCCAGAGATAAAAAGCCACAATCTAGATTTAACAATTTAGAAACATGAAAAATATCTTGAATTAAAGAAACATTATCAAAAATAGTTCTACCAGGGATACAATACGTCTGGTCCGGCCGGATGACCTGATCCAACACTCCAGCCAATCTATTAGCCAAAACCTTGGAAAGCAGTTGTAGTCACTGCAAAGAAGCGAGGACAGGGCGTCAGTTCTTAATGTCAGTAAGGTCTCCTTTTTTTGGAATAAGGGTGATAACTGCCCTCCGGCAACTCAGCGGCAAACCTACCCTCTAACAAGCTGGCACTGAGTACCTCAAGCAGATCCTCTCCCAGTTCCAAACCAAAAAGTCTTATAAAAGTCAACTGGGAGGCCATCCACTCCTGGTGCCCTCCCAGACTCCATGCTTTGAAGGGCCTTAAAAAGTTCTCCCAGGGTCAACCCTCCTGAAAGCTCCACATTAGCCTCCTCAGAGACTTTAGGTAAGCTTTCAAAGAAGACACTTTCCACACAACACCTTGATTCAAGCTCGCTTCTGTACAGATTTTGATAAAAAAGAACTGCTCTCCTCCGAATGTCAGCAGGGTCAGACAACAAAAAAAACATTTTCAGATCGCAGTGCATAAATAAAACTCCTCTGCCCATTCTTTTTTCCAGGCTAAAAAAGTATTTGGATGGTGCATCCATCTGCTCAATGCTTTGAAAGTGTGAACGGACCAGAGCCCCCTGCGTTTTATACCCCAGTAGATCTGCTAACTGTGCTTTCTTCTTAGAGCAATCTTCCATGTGTGGAACTTCACCAGTAGAGTGAGCCAAATTCTGAGATTCAAGTATCTCCCTTTCCAAAAGTTCTAAGGACCGAGCCAACTCCTTAGTGACCATTGTGAGTGTACTGTTGCGTAAACTGCTTTATCTGGATCTTACCAAAGTCCCACCACTGTTGTAATGAATGAAAAGAACACTTCATTGTTTTGTAAACTTCCCAAATTGTAATCCCAGAAAGATTCCTTGTTTTGTAAACTTATTAGCAGCTTAGTGTTAAAATGCCAATATGCACTCTTGGGTTTAATTGAGCTTAGAATAAACTTACATTGCACCATACTGTGATCTGAAAAACTTACTGGCATAATATAACACCTACTAAAAATATTAAGATGAAAATTAAAGCAATAAAATCGCTGTAAAGTTGCCAAAGAAATAACATTATCACGTGTGTGAACCCAAGTGTACTGTCTTTCACTACCATTCAACGATCTCCAGATATCACATACTTCAGATTTCTTAATAATATGAATAAGACGGTTACGTGAAGATAAATGAGGCTCAATGTGATTCCTATCTAAATTGAGCTCAGTACAATTAAAATCACCACCTAGAAACAACAAATCTTCAGTGCAACAGTTTTTGCAAAGTCGAACACAGTGTCTAAAAAAACAGTGTGTCTAAAAAAACTTTCAACTGGTACAACTGGAACATACACACAAATAAAAATAAACACATAATTTTCAAAAACTGCTCGAACTTTCAAGAGCCTACCTTTAACAATTTCATCAACTATGTAAGAAACAGGACTACAATTATTTGCAAATAAAATGGCCACTCCCCCACTGACAGAAGTATTATGACTTAGCACAGCAGTGCCATCAAACTCTCTTAACCAGTCAACAGCATTTTTCACATCACTGTAGGTTTCTTATAAAAAAGCAACATCAATATTTTTCTGTTTAATTACTTCATATATTGTTGTTCTTTTTCTAGAATCTCTTGCACCATTGACATTCAAAGTGGCTAAATGCACTTCACTCATGATTAATAAGAAAAAAAAACCACAAACCAAAAAACAAAAGAACAAATAGCATTCCTGCTGTTAAGGTTAACAAATGTCATTATTCAGAGCATTGTTAAGATTTCTCACGATTTTTATTTAAACCGGTATACTTCCTTGTTCGTGAAAGAACCCTCTGCCTTTAAGCCCTTCGCATTTTCAACAAACTGTTTTAGATCAGGAAAATATTCCTGCACTTGCACACCTCTTTTATTTTTAGTCGACCTGAGGAATAAACTTTGTCATCAAGCTCATAACTCCGTCTATCAAATTCGCATTGAGAGAGAGACACACTAGAGTCAGAAGACTCCCCATCACTCTCAGAATCCTGCTCTTCATCCTTATGTATTTCACTTTTTTTTGCTTATTTTAGCATCAAGTACTTTGTCACTTTTCTTCCTTTTTTTTGGGGTATTTTAAAAATAGGTTTCTCTTCTTCCATTCTTAAACAGCTACTCTCCTCAGACATTTCTTGCAATGCAGCTGAAATATTTCCTGAAGCTCTATCGTTTTTGCTCATCACTACAAACTCTAGAGCATTTTGCCACACATGCTAGATCCTTGACACCAGCATCTGAAAGCGTTTCAGTGTGAGCCGAAATTGTAGATCATTGTAGATAGTTTATGAAAGCGTTTCAATCTCGCTGGATAGGACCTGTAGCCACCACCAGCGAGCCTTCCCCCGGGGGATTCCTGCGCCGCTGCACCGGCAACATCACGCCGCATCACCACTATCAGAATTCTCAATTGCATTCCTTTCATTTTCTGCTAATTTATCTGGATAGTTCCAAATTAAGTGGCCAAAACTGTTACAAGCCAAAACATTTAATCTTTGCAGTGGTGACAAAAAACAACATAATCAAAATCGTTGATCCGAAAAATTGAGTGACATGTCCAAATCAGCGTCATCCTTAGTAATCATATACAGGTCCTTCTCAAAAAAAATTAGCACATTGTGAAAAAGTTCATTATTTTCCATAATGTAATGATAAAAATTAAATTTTCATATATTTTAGATTCATTGCAACACCAACTGAAATATTTCAGGTCTTTTATTGTTTTAATACTGATGATTTTTGGGCATACAGCTCATGAAGAAACCCAAAATTCCTATCTCAAAAAATTAGCTGCTAGACTTCCGGTGGCGTCAGTGGAGATGGCAGACGCTTGAAAGTTAAGCTCCATCAAATTTTTACAACAAAATCCCGATTTGTAGCATAAATTCAACTATATTAAGAGTTTTTCAGAATGAGGTACTGCAACGAGACACAAGAATACTTCCAAAATGAAAACTCGAGAGAAAGAGACGATAAGAAACGATCACCCAGCCCTTGCTAGGCCTGCTAAATCTAGCCCGCATGCTCCCGAACTTACTGCAGTTTTTTCTCTGATGGACAAGAAGAACTGAAATCGCTAAGAAAAGAAAATCAAGAGGGCATAACCAACAAGGACAAGAATATCACTGACAAAAGTGGAGACCTCGGTTGAGGACCTTAAAATACCAAATAAATGGTTTGGGAGAGTAGAATTGCGAGACGGAGAGGAGGAACGAATTAGTACTGTTGAGGAGATTGGGATGAGACACGAGAGAGCGTTTACGCTATCTACTGGAACGTGAGGCGGATCTCACAGGTAGATGCGAAGATTTGCAAAATAGCACTCCGTCGGAATAATCTAAGAATATATCAAGTTCCAGAGGGCTGCGAAGGAGAAAACATGGCAGAATTTATTAAAGGTATGCTCACCACAGCTCTGCAGCTACCTCAGGACATGGATATTAAAGATTGAAAGGGCACACAGGGGCCCTTGCAGCCCAAACCAAAAGACCCCGTGGCACCCCCGAGATCGATAATAGTGAGATTCCTGGACTATGCGGTTTAAGGACGCAATCTTACGGAAAAGCCTGGTCACAGAAACAGGTCCTTTACAACGCGAAACGGGATCTTCTTTGACAAACGACTTACTCGCCTGAGTTGCAGAGGAAGAGAACGCAGGTACGAGTGTAATGAAACTCAAAATGAAGAATATGCAAGCTCAATGTATCATCCAGCACAGATAAGGATCTACCTGGAGACGGGGAGTAAAAACTTTTCCTACCCTGATGGATGCTGCACCAACTCCACGGGACCTGGGAATTAAAGTTTGAGTGGATGAACGAGACCGACAAGCAAGAGAAATATCAAAGGCAAGATGGTCAATGCAAGGTAAAGGTAGACGTGGATCGACCACTGCGCAGCTGTCCGACACGGATCTTCAAGCATTTTTGCAGGAGTGAATCACCCAAATATAAAGAGGTTCATTTAAACGGGGATATTTTTGCTTCAGAATGTGAGTAAACTCTGGCTAATTTATAAAAGAAACTGGCACACTATAGAATACATACGAGAAGAAAAGAAACTTTTTTTTTCTTCTTCTCCCTCTCGCTTCTTTACTTTCGGGATAATAATTGCTTGTTTTTTTTTTCTAAATTTGACGGATGCTTGCTGACGTTTTGCTCTGAGTGGAAATCACTCTTGGAGGCGGCCGTGTTTCAAAACTGGCTGCACGCACGTGGTGCACTTTTGATATCCCAGGGAGTCAACGTCACAACTCCCTGCCCTTCTTACATCGGATTTGGCCTACGAGACAAGAACTTGGCCGAATGGATGTTTGGAAGTCTTGTTTGTGCACAGAGTTCCTGTTTTTGTGTGTGTTTACTTTAATTATCTACCCTTGACAGCTAAAGTGTGTTTTTTTTTTTTTTTTTTTTTTATTCTATACTACTGGAACATATCCTGGTGCCTAGAACATACAATATCTATACCAATGTCAATGCATAATTCAATTTGTGTCAGTTACAATGTGAAAGGACTGAGCAGCCCAATTAAAAGAAAGAAAATATTTAATCAGTCTTAGAAAAAAAATGCAATGTTCTATCGCACTGCTTCAAGAGACCCACCTCTCTGATGGGGAACATTTAAAACTGAGGAGGGAATGGGTGACCAAGTTTACAGTTCCTCATATAGCAAGGGAAAGAGAAGAGGTGTTGCAATCATGTTTTGCCAAGTCTGTTTTTTTTTATATGGAGCAAGTATATAAAGACTAAAGAGGGGAGATACGTCATGGTAGTTGGGAACAATTTCAGGCAATTAAAATCACTATTCTTAATCTTTATGCACCTAACGAGGACTATCCACAATTTTTCAAGAATGTTTTCTCTCTTTTGGCACAGAAAGGTGGGGGAATGTATTTAATTGGTGGGGACTTTAACTGTGTATTAGATAGTAGTGTTGATAGGTTACCAGCAGAAAGGGGACCACAGCCCAAAAAAAGTAAAAGCTCTTTTAGGAATAATGAGAGAATTAGGGTTAACAGATATTTGGCTTTATTGCACCCCAAAGATAAGGATTTTACCTTTATGTCGCATGTACATGGTAGTTATTCAATAATAGACTTCTTCTGCACATCAAGAGCAGATTTACATTATATCAGAGAATGTTATATAGATCCCATAACTATATCTGATCATGCTCCAGTTAGGGCTAAAACTTCAGTTAGGACAAGATAAACAATTTAAATACTGGAGATTAAATGTCTCAGTAATAAATGATTGTAAGGCGAAAGAAGAAATAAGACAACAGCTGATTGAATACTTTGATATTAATGATAATGAACTGGTTACCCCATCTATTTTGTGGGAGGGGGCCAAAGCAGTGACAAGAGGTAAAATAATAGAGAAATAACATCTAGGAATAAAAAGTTGAGATTAGCCAAACAAAACGAGATAGAGAATGAAATCAGGAAACTGGAATCTGAACATAAACAAACAGGTCAAATTAAAATTTTAGAACGTTTAAAGCAGGAAAGAAAGAAATTGGATGACTTTCTTACATATAAAGCAGAGGGGGCACTCAGATTTGTAAGCAGAAAATATTATGAGATGAGTAATAAAGCTAATAGGCTCTTGGCCTTTCAATTACGTAAGGCTCAAGCGAGCAGGGTAGTTCCAAAGATCAAACACCCAGATACCTCAACAATGCCTAACACAACCACATGATATAGTTAAGGCATTTGAAGATTATTATAAAAAATTATATGAAGGCCAGAATTAATAAATAAGGAGGAAAGAAGTAAATCATTTCTGCGAACAATTTAAACTAAATAAACTAACAGAAGACACAGCAAAGGAAATAATATCCCCTATTACAGAAGAAGAAATAAGGGCGACTATTGCAAATTTAAAAAACACAATAAGTCACCAGGGTTCTGTGGACGGATTCCCCGGAGTAATTCATACACAAGGCATTTGTAAACGAATTGGCTCCTAATTTATGTAAGGTGTTTTAACTATGTGTTACATGATGAGGATCCCCCGCATTCATGGTCTGACGCAATTATAACGGTAATTCATAAAACTGGAAAAGACCCTACACAATGTATGGCTTACATAGACCAATAAGCTTACTATGTCAGGGATATATGCAAAATCTTAACTTCAAATCATAGCAAACAGGAATTCAGAAGCCATATTAAAAAAGTGGTCAAATCGGACCAGACTGGATTTTATAATAAAGATAGGGAACAAATAACATAAGAAGAGCTTTAAACCGTTACAACAAATTGGAAAAGAACCAAGTAAAAAACACCTTCATGCTTCTCAGCTTAGATGCGTGAGAAAAGCATTTGATAGGGTAGACTGGGTGTTTCTGGAACAGACTCTAAATTATATGGGGTTTCATGACACTTTTGTAAAGTTGGGTAAAGATTTTTATAAAATCCTAAATCAAGAGTTCAAGTAAAATTTGTCACTCTCAGAGTTTTTTAACTTAGGTAGGGGAAACTCGTAAGGAGATGCCAAGGTCTCCGTCTTATTTGCTCTTAGTTATTGAGCCATAGCGGAGGTGATAAGGAGCAAACCCCGAATACGGCGGGGATTAACAGATAAAGGATGGAAGTGTCCATAAAATATCGTTATACGGCGATGACGTACTATTTATTCATTGAAAACCCTGTTCATCACTATCCCGGCCCTTTTGTTTTAGAGGTGTCTTAGTAGATTATTGCTTAGTTTCTTATTCTGGATATAAGGTAAATGCTGAGAAATCAGAAGCAATGATGATTTCTGGACATTGGCCCCACTCACTTCGATAATGAAGTATCTTTTCGATGGTCTAGTAAGGGTTTCAGATACTTGGGTGTCACACTTACACCATGGCATCACAGTTATACTCTGCTAACTACTCACAGCTCTTTTGAGACCATAAGAAAAGACTGGTGAGATGGTGACAGGTATTGCCTCTCTCCATGTTTGGAAGGATTGAAACAGTAAAACTTGAACGTACTTGCCGAGGCTTCTCTTCATATATTTCAGTCTCTCCCTGTTTTGGTTCCAGTCTCAGCGTTTTAATAAAATAGAAAAATGGATTTCCCCCCCATCAAAGTTTATTTGGCCAAAAACAAAAGACCAAGAATTAGACTTAAAATACTTATGATGCAGATAAGGACAGGGGGGGGTTTGAACCTTCCTAATCTTAGATACTATTATTGGGCTGCTCAGCTGAGGGGCTATGGCTGCTTGGCACTTGGCATTGATAAGGAGGCAGAATGGGTTAATGTTTTGAACAGAAATTTGCTTCCTGGAGTCCTATTTGACAGTTCTGCCATTCATCAGGACTTGCAAGCACAGAAAAGAATGAAGAAAACAATATATGGATACAGCACGCTGTCAAAATTTGGTCCACAATCCACAAAAAAGTTTCGAGGAGTAATCAGCATATCACGTGCAATACCTATTAAAGGTAACCCAGATTTCCTCCCTTCTATATGGGATAGTGCCTTAGCTAGATGGGCAAAGAATGGTTTAAAAGATAAATAATCAAATTTTTGATGGAGAAACCATAAGATCTTTTTCTCAATTACGTGACAAGTTTTACATTGAGATCGAATGATCTCTTTAGGTGTATTTACAATGACGGCACTATATCACAACTCATAAACACTAGTGGATCATCATTAAAAGATCTCCAACAAATATTGAAAAATATTTTTATCAATATTATTGAACATTGATCTCCCCACTAAAATCAGATAGCACATAATTTATTGTAAGTTTAAATGCATGGGACCAATCTGCTTACAACATTTCATATCAAACAGAAACTGGGAACTAGAGTTAACATGCTTGGAATAAAGGATTAGATGTGGTTCAAATATATGTGCTAAGCTGTCCTACGGTTATCAGCAGTCCACATGTGGCAGGAAGGTGATTGGAAAATGCCCAAGAGATTCTTTGAGGTTTGCCACTGGTGGTTGCCAAATTTGACAGAGTACTTTTCGACTTATCACAATGCTGGAGAGGTTGTGGTAGGGTGTGGGACTATGTGCATACTAGTACTGGGAATTTCCCCAAAATACAAAGAGTGTTGGCAAGGTGTTTAAAAGAGAAATCCGTTAAGTTTTCAGAAAGAGATAGTCCGATGCATCCTAGAATTTTTTTTGCTTGATGTTTTCCCCTCAGATCAGTTCAGTAAATCCCACTTATTTTTATTGCATATCTTGTGAATGGCAGCTAGTAAAGCTAATCACTGTGAACGGAATGAAGGTGCGTGAAGCCCCACTGTGACAGAATGGCACATGAACTGAAACAGATATACATGTGAGAGAAGATGACATCAGACTGCCAGTTGAAATCGGACATTTTTCAACATCCGGTGGCCACTAATAGAACATCTGCTGGAAAGAAATGGACTTAAATAGTATGTTCATGCTTGAACAATGCAGTGAATGTAACTGCTACGTGGTGTATTCTTTGGAAGTGCTGTCCAAGGAGTTTGTGGTATTTAAATTTTAACTTTAATTGTGTTATTATTTGAAAAATTGGTTTTTTTTTTTTTTGCTGGTTTTTTTTTTTACTAACAAAAGAAAAAAGTTATTAATCAAAACACCGTAAAAAAAAAAAAAAAAAAAATTATAGCATATCATGAAAAGGGTCTCTAAAAAACACGACGGCTATTAACCTAATCATCTGAATCCACACTAATTAACTCAAACAACAGAAAAAACTGGCTGCACAAGTTCCCTGCGGAACATCCGATCATGATTTATCGCTCTCTTCCGCTACTTCCGCTTTCGCTTTTTAAAAAACTCCCCACTCTTGTTTCATCTTACACTTCAACAAAAAAAATACTCAAAAACCCCACGCAATCATGGGTAAGCCCTGCCCGACCATGAACTGCTGGTCCAGAAGGCCATCCATTGAACACCCTCAAGCGAGAGAGTAAGACACAGAAATAATTTCTGAATTGAATAGGCTGTTCCCAGAGTGCTGTATCAAGGCACCTCAGTGGGAAGGCTGTGGGAAGGAAAAGTGTGGCACAAAACGCTGCACAACGAGAAGAGTATGACCGGACCCTGAGAAGCCTTGGTGGAGAAGGACCGCATCCAGACCTTTGGGGGACCTGCGGAAGGCAGTTGACTGAGTCTGGAGTAAGAAACATCCAGAGCCACCGTGCACAGCGTGTGCAGGAATGGGCTACAGGTGCGATCACCAGGTCAACAGAGCAGAAGCATGGGCACTGGACTGTTGCTCAGTGGTCCAAAGTACTTTTTTCGGATCGTATGAAAGCAAATTTTGCATGTCATTCGGGAAATCAAGGTGCCAGAGTCTGGAGGAAGACTGGGGAGAAGGAAATGCCAAAATGCCTTAAGTCCATTGTCAAGTACCCACAGCCAGTGATGGTTGGGGTGGGTTGGTTGCCATGTCAGCTGCTGGTGTTGGTCCACTGTGTTTTATCAAGGGCAGGGTCGGTCAATGCAGCTAGCTATCAGGAGATTTTGGAGCACTTCAATGCTTCCATATGCTGAAAAATGCTTTATGGAGAATGAAGATTTCATTTTTCAAGAGCCACGACCTGGCACCTGCTCACAGTGCCAAAACCACTGGTAAATGGTTTACTGACCATTGGGTATTACTGTGCTCAATTGGCCTGCCAACAGTCTCCTGACTGAACCCCATAGAGAATCTGTGGGATATTGTGAAGAGAAAGTTTGAGAGACGCAAGACCCAACACTCTGGATTGAGCTTAATGCCGCTATCGAAGCATCCTGGGCCTCCTTAAACACCTTTCAGCAGTGCCACATGCTGATTGCCTCCATGCCACGCCGCATTGGAGAAAGCAGTCCATTTCTGCAAAAGGGAATTCCCGACCAAGTATTCAGTGCATAACTGAACATAATTATTTGAAGGTTGACTTTTTTGTATTAAAAACACTTTTCTTTTATTGGTCGGATAAGATAATATGCTATTTTTTTTGAGATAGGTAAATTAATTTGGGGTTTTCATGCAGCTGTAATGATGCCAAAATCAGTCAGTATTAAACACACTAAAAGACCTTAAATATGTTCAGTTGGTGGTGTGCAATGAATCTAAAATATATGGAAAGTTTTTAATTTTTAAATCATTACATTATGGAAAATAATGCACTTTTTCACAATATCTAATTTTTTGGAGAAGGACCTGTGTACGACGAAACGCCTAAAAGAAACAATATGTTTCCACCGAGGCGCTACACACCTGCTGATTGGGATCTTTTTGATCGGGGAACCAATTTACCATACCTAGATAAAGCTTGGGTTAAAATGTCATCACTCCCAAACGTATTGGCATATTGGATAAAAGTAACCTTCGCTTAGCCCGTAAGAGAAAGGTGCATAACGGGACCAAAAAGGTTCACCACTGATAATTTTAATTCCGTGCCTCAACTATTTCATTAGCCCTTATCAGACTATCAAGAAAAACTACCCATGGCACTGTTCATTCTTGAGCGGAATAGCACTCATCATCTCATGCCCAACCACCTCTCCAATTTGCCAAACAACAATCTTCCACGCTTCCACGCTCACCGCGGACGCCCGCCACCTTTACAGCGTGGCGCCGCGTAGTGAGCTTAACGCCTGCATGTGGTTGGGGGGCCGACATGCTTCCTCAAAAAAGGCGGATAGTCAAGCGGCCCGCGAAAAAAAACCTCAAACCACTATGAACCACGCAGTCCGGGGATCGATACAGCAGAGAGGAGAGAGAAGGGGAAAAAAAAAAACAAAAAAAAAAAAAAAAAAAAAAAAAAAACTAAAAAAAAAAAAAAAAAAAACAAAAAAAAAAAAAAAAACACAAAAAAGAGGGAAAAAAGTTTCACTCACCTCACCAACCACTCCACTTGCCACTTCACAGGCACTCCCACCTCACCACGCTCGCACTAGCGGAAGTGAGAGAGGAGAGAGGAGAGAGAAGGATGATCGGAGAGAGGGACATTCTCCATCTCTTAATCACCAGAAAAGAAAAAACATCAGTATTGTGTGGTTTGTTGTTTTTTTTTTTTTTTTTTTTTTTTTCATCATTATCAAGCACTTTATGAGGAAAATCTCTGTATTGTGCCTTATCCTTTTTTTCTGTTCAGTTTTAGGGACAAAAAAAAAACCTAGTAAATGTACAATTTGTAGGGCACAGACAACATAGATTTATTAAAAAATAATTAGGTTAAGAAAGAATTATGTCAATTTGCAACAATAAAAGAGAATATAACAAACTTGGACCTTAGCTGTAAATGAAGGACTGTAAAATATTTTACAAATGCTTATAGATCAATAAATCATGTGAAAAAAAAAACCAAGAAAAAAAACAAAAAAAAAAAAAAAAAAAAAAAAGTTCGTCTCGAGTGCATACTTAATTAGTTCACAGTTGATGAATTCTGATGATATTTTTTTCACAAACAACATTTTAAAAGCCAATTCAAATCACACAACACATCACACCGCAACAATCTTAATTAAATAATAACGGACAACATTGTTATTTAAAAAAAAAAAAATCATTTAGACGTGATATGTAATTGTCCTTGAGGCGGAAGTGAAAAAATTTTTTCTACCTTATATTAAGGAGCAGGCTGAATTATTAAGGCATGTTTCTTGTCATTCATGCATGGTCAATAGAGCCTCATTGTAGCGGGTGCCTCAGGTGTTGAAATAGGATTTGTTATACATTATACAGGTTCACACGTCCTCTGCCTGCAGTGGCGTATACATTATGTGTATGCAGTACAGAAGCAGCAGCTAGAGCGAGTTATTGCAACGCCGAAAGCACATTAAAATAATGTGCGAGCCGCCCCCTCGCATCTATCCCCTCGCGACACAGATTTTCTTTGTCACACAAAACCAGACATGCGTGCTCAGATACATGCTGCTCTTAATGCGTGCACTTAAAACGTGCTTCCTCCTCAGTTTACAACGTGTGTCATGTGAACATCTCACAACTCTCTTGTATGCTCATGCGCACGTCTAGATATTCATTCTTTTCGGACCTTTCTATTTCTAACCTTTTTTGTTCACATCCTTTACTGTGTGCAGTGTGAACGCTCTGATCCATTAACATGGGGCTTGGAAAAAATATGCATTAAACTTACAGAGCAGGCGTATAGGCAAAGTGTCCTGTTTTAGGATAAATGCCTCTCGTTTGGTTTGGCTTTTTTGCAATTTTTGCAATGGCTTACAGAGTGTTACATACAACATAATATTGTTTGTTTTTTCTCAGGAGACATGAGGTTTCTGAGAGAAAACAAAGAAATTGGCGAAAGGGACATCTGCCAAAGAGAACTTTGTACGCAACAATGCTTGCAGCCATTTGGCAATACAAATGTAAAAAATATATTGCAGTAATAAGAAATGTCCCAAGACATTATGATCCTGCAATCATTTTAGTTTTTTTATCATTAGGGCTCCTTCCACTAGCATTATTGGACATGACATTCAATCAAAACCCGAAATATAAATTCTAACAGAATGAGTTCATTTTACCAATATATTGAACTATCTCTTTATGTTTTTCTTAAATCACAAACAGAGTCCAGATTATCAGAAAAAATATCCGCCTATGAACGTGGTTTTTATTGGCTATTTATTAGATTTGGGAAATACACATGCGTTATGGACCTCGCAAATTTTTTTTGGGAAAAAGTTTTGGGAGAGAACATATTTTGTAGACTTTCAGCATCTTTACAATGGACCAAATCTAGAAGCTAAACAATATTCTGTAGAATGTGGAGAAGGGTTGGACTGATCTGCCAAAAAAATGTACTAGGCCCACTACTTTTATTTCCTCTAATTTTCTATTTTTTGTGCTCTCCAGAAGAAAAAATCAGTGTTAAGGACGGCCATCTCTCCTGCTACAGACCATTCTTGAAAGAAGAATTTTATGTAAACACGATATAATGCTTCAAAAACTTTTATATAGATGTCTATATGGAATTTAATACGGTTGCCTCACATAAGATTTTTTTTAGTTACTATTTGTCTACTTAAATCATTTTTCAACCAATCAAAGACGCTTATATTAAATTAACACAGTCTAATAAATAATGAGCCGCAATATATTCCACCCTCAAGCACAACATTAAAGCCTACAAAAGCACAGGCAGAAGTAACCTAATAATTATATAAAAGGCAGACATTTTAATTATGTCTTAATAAACTACTGTTTTCTAATGTTATTCAGCTATGTGAACAGTAGCCCAGACACTGAGTGAGGAACTGGAGGAGTTTATGCAGGGGAGCTTGATTAGCTGCAGCTGGTGAATCAGAAGTCAGGTGATTGTGATCTGGGTGAATGTCCACACTACTATGTTTTCGTTTAAAAACGCATCTTTTTCTCTCTTTTTTGGCCTTCTGTCCACCCTAAGACGGCGTTTGTAGTCAAGGAAAACTGAGCTTTAGAAAATGCTCTCAAAAGTGGATAAATTTGAAAACTTTTTTTTTTTTTTTTTTTTTAACTGATTGTACATAAATGGGTTAAGCAAAACAAATGTGATTATTTCTGAGAACTTTTTAACTGCAGGCAGATATAGGCCTACATTATTGTACATTACAAATATTTGGATCGCCCTTATTCTTTCCATTATTTTCTTAAAAAATAAACACTTTTTTTTCTATAAGAATAAAAGATAAATATTAATATATTACAAAATATATGTTCCTCAAGACCTTAGTCATGTTTTTTTGTTGTTGTTTAAAATAAAGGTGTCTGCTTCTTTATTTTGTAGCTACTTTATTTTTAATAAAAAACATTAAACAACAATAATAATAAATAAAATGAAAAATAAATATCAGTAAAAAACAAAATTATGTTTGGT
>NC_056602.1:12031634-12119205 GCF_018340385.1 Cyprinus carpio
TCATACAGTTACGAGAGGTGTTTGAGTATCCTGCTGGGGGCAAGAATATATCTACACAATTGCTTCATATGTCTTAAGGCAACCTCACCGCTGTAGATTATGCTATCGAGTTTAGAACCCTTGCTGTTCAAAGTGGCTGGAATGACATCTCTTTAAAGGCTGTGTTCTGACAAAGCTTGAACATCAATCTACAGACTGAACTGGCTTGCAAGAGTGAGAACTGTTCATTTACTGAATATATAACTCTTGCTATTAAGATCGATAACCTCATGAGGAATGCTCCCAAGAGAACAATTGTCCAACCATCACAGGCCAGTGATCCTTCCACACACCAGCTCTACCATGTTCCTCTACCCACGTCAATGCCTAGCCAGGAGCCCATGCAACTGGGTTTCTCAAGACTCACTGAAGAGGAAAGAACTCAACGACGTCAACTCAATCTGTGCTACTACTGCGGTGAAACAGGCCACCACAGCGTAGGATGCCCACACAAAGCCCAGAGGAACACCAAGATTACTACCTGGGTGATTGTTGAACAATTTTCTTTCCTTCCTACCAAATCATTGACTTTTCCTGTTCGGCTAGCTACTGAAATACTTTAATTAATTTAACAGCACTGATCGACTCTGAAGCTGCCCTGAATCTCATCCACAAGGACATTATTAACAAATTCAACATTCATACTCAACCCTGTGTGCCACCCATCAAGATCAGTGCTGTTAACAATACACCCATATGAGATGGCATCAACCAGCAAACACAAACTCTTCAACTCCGTATTGCACTATTCCATCAAGAGTCCATTCCTTCTACGTCATTGACTCTCTCATACATGAAATTATCCTTGGCTACCCCGGTTATCTGTTCACGACCCAATCTTTTCCTGGAATCATGGTGAGCTAACCCATTGGTCTAAATTCTGCCAAACCCATTGCATACAATCTGCCATAATCAAGCCCTGTTTGATGACAAGCATAGAAAGCTGAAACTACTAAGATTCTCTCCTGTTATGAGGAATTCAGTAAAGTTTTTAGTAAAATCAAGGCCACACAGTTACCACCTCACCGACCATGGGACTGCGCTATTGACTTGTTACTCAATGCCATGCCTCCTAAAAGTAAATTCTACCCTCGGTCATGCAATGAGATTCAAGCCATGGAAGAGTACATAGAAGAAGCTATGAACTCTGGATTTATCTGTCCCTCCACTTCACCAGCTGCCGCGGGGTTTTTCTTTGTGGAAAAGAAAGATGGAGGCTTACGGCCGTGCATAGACTATAGAGGTTTAAATAATGTTACTGTCAAGTCCCGCTACCCCCTTCCACTGGTTCCTTCAGCACTGGAACAACTACGTGATGCCAGGATCTATACAAAGCTCGACCTCAGAAGTGCATACAACCTGATCAGGATTCGTGAAGGTGATGAATGGAAGACTGCCTTCCTCACCTCTAGGGGGCACTATGAGTACTTGGTCATTCCATATGGACTTGCTAATGCTCCAGCAGTCATCCAGTCTTTTATCAATAAAATTTTTGGAGATCTACTGAACCACTGTGTAGTGGCATGTATTGATGAGATCTTAATTTACTCCAAGTCTGAATCTGAACACATCCAACATGTCAAGCCATTACTTTTCCGCCTGCAGGATAATCAGCTATATCAAGGCAGAGAAATGCAAGTTTCATGACAAGCAAATGTCCTTCCTTGGGTACAACATCAGTCATCAAAGTGTCAAGTTGGATGACTCCAAGGTCAGAGCAGTCACAGACTGGCCTCATCCCATTACAGTAAGTTTCATGACAAGCAAATGTCCTTCCTTGGGTATCTACAGACGCTTTTATTTGTAACTACAGTCTGATTGCATCCCCCCTAACATCACTGCTAAAAGGCAAACCATCAAAACTCAAATGGACTGAAGAACAGTAAAGGCTGATGTGCTATTCAGACATCACGATCCTTCAACAGACAATGTCACCCCTGAATCTATTCTTCCACCATCTGTTATCATTGCTCCAGTAACCTGGGACATTATGGAAGAGATCCAATGAGCCTGTCAGCAAGAACCACCACCAGCAAACTGTCCCCCAAATAAACACTTTGTGCCTCAAGATTTACATCTCACAGTCCTGCAATGGGTTCACACCTCTCTGAGCTCAGGACATCCTGGAATTTACTGCACTCTTTGTCTATTACAGAACTCCTTCTGGTGGCCATTGATGACCAGAGATGTCGTAATCTATGTCAAGACCTGCCAAACTTGCACTTAATCCAAGACCCCCAAGGAACTACCTTCTGTGCTCCTCCAACCATTACTGATTCCTCAGCGTCCTTGGTCTCACTTGTCTAGACTTTGTCACAGACCTGCCACTCTCCAATGGTTTCACCACCATACTAGTAATAATTGATCGCTTCTCTAAAGCCTGTCGTTTGATCCCTCTCAAAAGTCTCCCCACAGCCATGGAAACGGCTCAAGCACTATTCCAACATTTTCAGAGTCTATGGTTTGCATGAGGATATTGTTTCTGACAGAGGAACCCAATTAACCTCTCAGGTTTGGAGAGCCTTTCTTCAACCAATTAGACATCAATGTAAGCCTCACATCAGGATACCATTCACAGTCAAATGGCCAAGTGGAAAGGTTGAACCAGAAGATTGGCAGGTATCTCAGAACTTATTGTAGTTGTGAATAGAACAGGTGGGTAGAATTCCTTCTATGGGCTGAGTATGCTCAAAACTGTAATGTTAATAATTCTATAATGCCACACCAGCAGAGGGAGCCCTCGCTCCTGACTGGTACCACTCCCTCTGCTGCTTCTGTGATCACTTCACTTTCTGTGATCACTTCAGCAGCCATTTAAGCATGGCCAGGCCAAACAGGCCTTTGCGAAGTATTGCCAGTTCCACTACCTTACCGAGTATTTTCATTGTCTTGTTTTGATTTCTTTGTGTATGATTTATCGCCTGTTTCTCTGGATTTTGCCTTTTGGATTTCCCTCGTGCTTGACTGATTACTGTGATTTTTGACTTCTTTACATTTAACATTTATTCATTTAGCAGACACTTTTATCCAAAGCGACTTACAACTGAGAACAATAGAAGCAATCAGACCAATGAGAGAACAACAACAACAGAATAGAAGTGCCATGACAAGTCTCAGTTAGTCTAGCACAGTACACATAGCAAGTTTTTTTTTTTTTTTTTTTTCTCCAAGAATAGGATAGACAAAAAAAGGTAAGTGCTAGTATTAGTTGGTCAAGTGCTGGCGAAAAAGATGAGTCTTTAGATGTTTTTTTTGAAAATGAGTAAAGACTCGGATGTTCGAATTGAGATTGGGAGGTCATTACACCAGCTGGGCACAGTCCAGGAAAAGGTCCATGAGAGTGATTTTGAACCTCTTTGGGATGGCACCACAAGGCGGTTCACTTCCAGAACGCAAGCTTCTGGAGGGGCGCATAAGTTTGAACTAGTGAGTTTAGGTATATTGGTGCCCGGCCAAGTGGTCGTCTTGTAGGCAAGCATCAGTACCTTGAATTTAATGCGAGCGGCTACTGGTAGCCAGTGTAACCTGATGAGGAGAGGAGTAATGTGAGCTTTTTTTGGCTCATTGAAGACAACCCTCGCTGCTGCATTCTGGATCAGTTGTAGAGGCTTGATACTACATGCAGGAAGGCCCGCCAGGAGAGCGTAACAATAGTCCAGTCTGGAGAGAACAAGAGCTTGGACAAGAAGTTGGGTGGCTTGCTCTGACAGGAAGGGTCTAATCTTCCTAATGTTGTATAAGGCAAATCTGCAGGATGGGTCGTTGTAGCAATATGGTCTGTGAAGCTTAACTGATGATCCATCACAACTCCTAGGTTTCTGGCTGTCCTGGAAGGAGTTATGGTTGAGGAACCCAGCTGTATAGAGTAGTTGTGATGAAACAATGGGTTAGCTGGAACCACCAGCAGTTCTGTCTTAGTAAGGTTGAGCTGAAGGTGATGGTCATTCATCCAGCTAGAAATGTCACTCAGACAGGCTGCAATGCGAGCAGCTACCGTCGGATCATCTGGTTGGAATGAGAAGTAGAGTTGAGTGTCATCAGCATGGCAGTGATAGGAAAAGCCATGTTTCTGAATGACAGATCCTAATGACGTCATGTAGATGGAGAAGAGAAGTGGTCCAAGTACCGAGCCTTGAGGAACCCCAGTAGCAAGAAGTTGTGACTTAGAAACTTCACCCCTCCAAGACACCATGAAGGATCTATCTGAGAGGTAGGACTTAAACCACAGGAGTGCGGTTCCAGAGATGCCCATCTTTCTGAGGGTGGACAGTAGAATCTGGTGATTAACTGTGTCAAAAGCAGCAGACAGATCCAGCAAGATGAGTACCGAAAATTTGGAAGCTGCTCTTGCCAGTCGCAGGGCTTCAGTAACAGAGAGCAGGGCAGTCTCAGTTGAGTGGCCACTTTTGAAGCCAGATTGGTTGCTGTCCAGGAGGTTGTTCCCGTACAAGAAACATAGAGAGTTGGTTGAACAACTCCCTCAAGTGTCTTTGCAATGAATGGAAGAAGGGATACTGGTCTGTAGTTTTCTAGAAGTGCTGGATTTAGAGATTGTTTCTTAAGCAGTGGGCTTACCCGAGCCTGCTTAAATACTGAGGGAACTGTACCGGAGTGAAGAGAGGTGTTGATAATGTGAGTACGTGAAGGTATTACTGAAGAAGAAATCACTTGAAGGAGGTGAGTGGGAATAGGATCGATTGGACAAGTAGTAGGATGACTGGACAGGATAAGTTTGGAAACGTCTATCTCTGAGAGTGGATAGAAGGAGGAGAGGGAGTGTGTATTAGTTGTTATGAAGTTATCATCTGTCTGCGGTGTGGAGAATTGGTCACTGATGGTTCTTGTCTTATTTGTGAAGAAAACTGCAAAGTCGTCCGCAGTAAGAGTCGATGAAGGAGGAGGTGGAGGTGGACTAAGAAGAGAAGAGAAAGTTTTGAATAGTGTGCGAGAGTCAGAACAGTTGTTAATTTTGTTGTGGTAGTATGATGTTTTAGCAGTGAAGACATTTGCAGAGAAGGAAGAGAGGAGAGACTGATACACACTGAGGTCGGCAGAGTTTGATTCATGCCATTTCCTCTCTGCAGCCCTGAGTATAGAGCGATGTTCACGGAGAACATCGGACAGACAGGGGGCAGATGAGGTGGTGTGTGTTGGTCTGGATGACAGTGGGCAAAAGTTGTCCAAGCAAGAGGTCAGAGTGGAGCAAAGAGTGTCAGTAGCACTGTTCGTGTCCAGAGCTGAAAACTGAGTGAGTGAAGAAAGTGAGGATAAAACCACAGAGGATATGTGAGATGGAGAGAGTGAGCGTAGGTTCAGTCGAAAGGTGACCTGCGGTGGAGTGTGTGCCGCTTCAGGAGTAAGTGCGAGGTTTGCAGTTATGAGGAAGTTGTCTGAGGTGTGCATTGGAGCAACTAAAGTGTTGTCCATGGAGCAACAGTGCGTGTAGATGAGGTCCAGTTGGTTGCCTGATTTGTGAGTCGATGTAGTAGACGCTTGCTTGAGATCAAATGAGGCGAGAAGAGTGTTGAAGTCAGCAGCCTGGGGTTTATTTAGGTGGATGTTGAAGTCACCAAGCAGTACCAGAGGAGTACCATCCTCAGGAAAGTTTGATAGTAACATCCAACTCCTCCAAGAAGTTTCCCAGTTGACCTGGGGGATGATAAAGGACCACAAAGTGGATTTTAACAGGGTGGGTCATAGTATTTGCTTGTGATTCAAATGAACTGTTACCTGTAAGAGATGTTTGAAGATAAAATTTCCATTCTTTTGAGATAAGGAGACCAGTACCTCCACCCCTCCCGGTCGTACGAGGGGTGTGGGAACAAGTGAAATTAGTGGAGAGGGCTGCGGGAATGGCAGTGTCTTCTGGTTTGATCCAAGTCTCAGTTAGGTCCATGAGGTTGAGACCAGAATGAGTAGCAATAGAAGAAATAAAATCTGCTTTGTTAACAGCAGACTGGCCGTTCCAGAGACCAACTGGAATAGAGAGTAAAGTAGTAGAGGTCAGAGGGACAGGCCGTAGATTTTTGGGATAGGCCTGCTTCCGACGTACAGTGCGTGCTCTCCGAGTGTTAGTAGTAATAGTAGAGATCTGAAAGCACATAGTAAATACCTAAGTAAGTTACGTAAATAAGTATTTGAGAACAAGCTATACCAAAAGAAAATTAGTAGTAATAGTAGAGATCTGAAAGCACATAGTAGTGTCCTTGCTCGGTGGAGTCGCGCAGATAGAGTCGATGGTCTTTACACTCATCGGTCTTCACACGAGGAGGCTTCACACGAGGGCTGCCGCGGTGAAACGAATCCCTTTTATATTTGCCTGATTACTTGTTATTGAAGTCAGCTGGCCACGACTTACTATTTAGCAGACCGAAAGTCGGGGAGTCCCTCTATAGGCAAACGCGAGAACAAACGCCAAGAATAAATGCCAATTAAGGTAGTATTTAACAGGGTATGAAACAAGGTTTTGTAGCAAAGTTTACTAGCGATGTTGTCTAGTGATGTAAACAAGGCAAAACACCTACAAACTGCTGTCCTTTTTTGTTTGCTCGACTGTTTCTTCTAACAAGGGCTTCCAAAACAGGTCATTAAGTACTTTCACTGGCTTTGGCCATGCCTTACTATTTAGTAGACCGAAACTGGAGAGACCCGATATAGGCAAATGCGAGAACAAATGTCACCTCACCACGTATTTACCACGGGTAAAAAAACACAGTAAATGAAACAGTTTCCTAGCAATGATGACCCGTGCTGTAGTCTAATGAGAAAACAAGGCAAAACACTTACAAACTGCTGTCCTTTTTTGTTGCTTGACTCTTTCTTCTAACAAGGACTTCCAAAACAGGTAATTAAGTACTTTCACTGGCTTTGGCCATGCCTTACTATTTAGCAGACCGAAACTGGGGAGTCCTGCGATAGGCAAATGCGAGAACAAATGCCACTTCAGCACGTATTTACCACGGTAAAAAACAGCAAATGAAACAAAGTTTCCTAGCAACGATGACCCGCGCTGTAGTCTAATGAGAAAAACAAGGCAAAACACCTACAAACTGCTGTCCTTTTCTGTTGCTCGACTGTTTCTTCTTCTTTACCTTTGATCTGATTTCTGCCCCACATCTTGGATTGTTGAACTGTTTGCTCATTAAACTTCTGCAAATGGATTCTAGCACAGCCTCTGCCTCACCCTCATTACAGAAAACATAGTGCAGTACATTAAGTTGCCCCAACAGGGTATTGTGTATCAAAAAGTTAAATATAAATAGAATGAAGAAAATATTACGTCTATATAATAAAAAAAGATATATCTGAAAGAAAATTACTTATTTAACTGTTTGGTTACTAACATTCTACAAAATATCTTCTTTTGTGCTCAACAGAAGAAAGAATCTCATAAGCTTGCAATTTGAAGATGACACGATGGCACACTTACCATTTTTGGGTGAACTTTCCCTTACGTAAGCAGTTTTATTATAAGTAGACTACTGCAGTTTTATAAATTACATAAACCTATTTGCATACTACACTTTGTAAATATGTAAAATATAACATTTTATCAATGGGTACATATTGATTAGGTCAAATAGATTAACCCTGACAAAAGTCCTTGATATTCATGAAATTAATTATATTCTTTTTAAAATATATGCTTATTTAAACAATTATCATGTGTAGGCTACACCCATGATTGTTTATTTACTTACTGAGCATGCAGGTATTTTCAATCTTAGAGGTGTGTTAGTTAAATAAAATAAAGAAATAAAAATAAATAGAATAAAGAAAATATATCTATATAATAAAAAAGGTATACCTGAAAGAAAATAACATTTTTTTAGGCCCATAGTATTCAATGGCTGACTGTAGTAGGTGATTTCATATAATAATGTAAATGTAAACTCATTACTTGTCTGAATTTCAACATTATAAAGTTACTAAAAGAATAAGGGTCCTTGACCATCTAGAATGAAACACATCCAAACTGCACGAAGGGGCCTCAATATTTTGCCCCTTACAAAACATAATGTTTAAAAGGAATAAAAAGATAATCTACAGCAACTAATTCCATGCGTCAGCTATTTATCTTTTAATTCTTCCTTTTGTGTGACTGACTGAAGTTAGTAAACTGCTGCTGTCACTTAAAAACTGGAAATTCCCTCTCACCATGGCAAAAGCAGAAACAGAAGTGGGGCAGTAGAGCGTGGAAAGATTACTCTCTCATATCCTCTTTTTGACAGATTTTTTTCCCTATTAAATTAAGGTCTATTGTACAGTAGAGATGTCAGTTAAATGGTTGAGTTATGTTTTAGGTGGGATATTATGAAAGCAAATCCTTTGAAAATCCTATATTTGGTTGGTTGTTTGCTTGCATGTCATTCAGAAATAAAACATGGATCACATCTAGAAAAATACTTACAAAAGGAAAATGACAAATATACACTGTGGCAACTATAGTTGATGGTGGGCTTAAATGGGTTAAATAGCTTGGAAAAGGAAAATCTGAGTTAAATGTGTATCTCAGATATATTTAGGATGCATATACTTTAAATCTTTAACAAATAAAATAAACCAATATTTAACTCACCATAGACAGTGAGATTGAAACTCTTTCTCACACTGTTGGTCTGTAGTTGATAGAGTCCAGCATGTTCAGTTCTGGTGTTTGTGATGATCAGAGATCCAGTTTGATGATCCACCTTCAGTCTGTCTCTGAATCTCTCATCAAGAACATCATCATATACAGTGATGCTGCTGGCCATTACATTGATTTTAGCTATTAAAGTCTTGTTATATCCAAACCTCCACAGAATCAGATCATCATCCATCATTTTAGTGAGACCAGAGTTAAGAGTGACTGAATCTCCCTCCAGCACTGACACTGACTCCTCTGCATCTAAATCAGCAAACACACCTGAAGAACAGAGTTTTTCACAAATTAAAAGTTAAATAATTTGATGGTGGCTTAACTAAAAGATAGTTTTTACTATTTAAAAGTCAAATGAAAAACAAACAGGAGAGCAGCACAGACAAATGAAATGAGCAATAGATTTATAGACAGACAAAAATGAGAAAACTGGAATGCTGGAGAGAGAAAAAACACCATTTAGAAAGTTGAGCTCCACGAAACAACAAAATAGATAAAGAACTAAAAATGCATATAAAACAATTCTAACTTACCGAGATGCCACAAACACAAGTGGATCAAAACAACAACATGAACCATTTTCTTTAAGATTACAACACTGCACATTACTGCATTTCTGATAACGGACTGCTTCGACATGAACGAACTAGTGTGCATTTAAATCCAGCCCTAAAAGAGAATTAACCACTCTTTTGCTCTCTTCTGCACTCAAGCTGTGAGCATATATATTACAGCCACAGTATATTCACTGACATGTACCTTATCATTCCGCACACTACTTTATCCAAGTTTTATTTTGTATTATATTATATTATATTGTATTATATTGTATTATATTATATTATATGTGTGTGTGTGTGAATGTATAATTTATTACAGTTGAAAATATTTATTATGTAGAGACTGTGGAGCTCTCGAGCTACAATGTTATATTTTTACAACCATGCATTTTATTTCTGCACATTGCATTTTTATGTGTGTAAAACAGTCACTTTTGTCATAGCTTTTGCAGGTTCAAACGCTTGCTATTTCTCCTGATCTTTTTGTATAGGGATCACAATACCGAACTATCGGCCCGCTGAGCTCTTGTACTCGTACTCGTACTCGTACTCGTTAAAATGTAGTACGTTACTACTGTCCCTCTCGTTCTGCAACAGTACAATTCATGCACGCGTTCCGCGTTGTTTTGCTTGCTTGAGTGTTTCTGCATTATATCAGTGGCTTTGGAATATACAATCGCATGCACGTTTCAGATAAAAAACACAAAAACGCAACTTCTATTTGTGATAAATGAGATTTAAACGAGTTCACTTTTACAGCAAAGCGCGTTTTGTACTAAGTTCGTTGGGAGCAGCTCTAATGCTAAACAGCTTAGAGCAAAAACATGAACAAAGTAAATTAAAAAACTTGTAAAATATATTTTAATGGGCATAATTAAGTGTGAAAAAATAACTGAATGATATACAGTTAAACCAAAATTATTCAGAGACCAGATATACATTTTTATATATTTTTTTTTAAGTGGGTGCAGGACACTATAGTTCAAAAATGAGGATAGCAAAATAAATAAACCTTGACAAATTATACCCAAAATCAAACAAAGTCTGGTGAAAAAATGGGAAGTTCAGGTTTGCATGAAGCTGGCTGACAGCATGCCAAGGAGACATAGGCAGTCATTAAGGCTAAGGGTGGCACGACTTAGTATTGATAGTGTGTGTATACTGTCATACTAACAGCTGTCTGAATTATTTCATTGTAATCCATTACATACCTTTCTTGTCTCACAAGTCTGACATATTTTGTCATATTTTTTTACCATCTTCTAACTATATATTTTTCAAGGACCTTGTCTTCCATTGTTTTTTGTTTCTGTGTTATCGTTGCTATTATATTTACATTTAAAACAATGATTTTGTATTCCTTCTTGAGCAAATGTCCTATTTTGTGCAAAGAAATATGTCACCCTGACAGTTGACACCCAAGTGGTTCCAATGTTGTCAGCATTAAGGCTGTGAATGATTCAGTATAACATTTTTAACCCTTTGATGCACACACTATGAAAACCCCTTCTAATGCACAACATGGGTCTAAAATGACCCATATTAATTATTTTATGCTTCGCTGGGCTTTTATATTTATTTTTTATTTTTTTTTTTTTTTTTTATCAGTTTATTTCAGCATTTAATATTCCCTGATCTTTAAATTCCATGATCCATGAATATTCAAAATATCTTTTAATAATGACCACAAATTAATATTTTGTTTTTTTTCCCAGGTTTTGTGTTACTACATCAAGTTTACACACATGGGCATGTAATCAGGGTGTTGCTCAGTGAGGTTGTTGTTGGCCAGCGGTGGTCAGTGTAAGTCCTGGAGAGCCACAGCCCAGCAGAGTTTTGCTTCAACTTTGATAAACACTCACCTGCCAGTATCTTTCTAGTAACCATTAGACCTTGATTAGGTTGTTTAGGTGTGTTTTGATTAGAGTTGGAACTGAACTCTGCAGGACTGTGGCACTTCAGGACCAAAGTTGGCCACCCCTGGTGTAGTCACTGAGAGTGTAACATCCAGCACATTGCACCACAGCACCACGGGCCTCCCTCTGTGTTCTATGTTTACATGAGTAGAAGCCAACCATTTTTACTCAGTCTGTTGGACTGGGTCTGTTTTCCTATTCAGAGGACTCATCAGACAAGTTTTTTAATGCCATCACAGTCTTCTAGAAAGCTGGATTTACACCCATAACTCCAGATTGACCCTGTGGCACATATAGGTCATCAGCATTAGATATTTCAGACTCTGAATCAGGACTAAGAATTGCCTGATCTTCCTCATCATGCAGCATCTCCACAAACATTTCAGACGTTAATCTAGAATGTCTGGGATCAGCCAAACTAACACTCTAGAACACTCATGTATATACTGATTATATTGTCGCTGTCAGACAGAAACCTTGTATGTCCAATTGAGCTACGATCACAAACTAGCAGCACGGCAAAAACAGGAAGCAGGAATAACACTGTCCAACAGCCAAGACTCAGGTCCCAGTATCTTTACTGCACAGACTCTGGTCCTAAATCAGCACAATATGTCTGCACCCTATTCGGATATTGGTGGCTTCAATTTTTTTCTTCAATGGGAGAGAGTGAAAGTGCGTCTTCCATATTATATATATATATATATATATATATATATATATATATATATATATATATATATATATATATATATATATAGATATATATATATATATATATAGTGTTATTCCTTCTTCCTGTATGCCGTGCTATATATATATATATATTTTTTTTTTTTTTTACAGTCTATAGGCAATACTGCCATGTTTTGGCATCAGTTTTCTATAGCTGAAGGAAGTGATCCAGCTTCATGCGGTCTCGGAGTCTCTAATCATCACCATCATACAACTTCATTTCTACTTTTTCTATTTGATTTCTTCACCATATCACATCATATCTCTGTATAACCGTAACATCAGTGTTTTAGAGTATCAGAATCTCTCTCTATCACTGACACTGCACTGCATCAGCAAAACACTGGAGAAGAAAACAGAAACTGTTTTACTCAGACTTGCTGCAACTATTCAGACCTTCACTGGTTAAAAACATTGTGTCAAGACTAGAAAGGGATTTAATGGACAACAGCCACAAAAGAATATGTTCATAAAATCAAGTGAGTTAGCATCTGAGTTCAGAGATTCCACATCTACATTTATATTTACTAATTTTAACAGATACTTTTTTTCCAACATGACATACAAGTAAATCATTTTAATGAGACAATAACACACGGTCTAGAAAACCATATGCTAAAAGGGATTATATATATATAAAAAAAAGTGACATACAGCCAAGTATGGTGACCCATACTCAGAATTCGTGCTCTGCATTTAACCCATCCAAAGTGCACACACACAGCAGTGAACATACACCCAGAGCTGTGGGCAGCCATTTTTAACTGTGAGGGAATATTTAGATCAGGTGGGCGTCTGGTTGTTTGTTAATCTAGCCACTGTGCTAAATAAAAACTTTGTATTGTTTTGGTTATTTTCTATGAGTTTGTGGATATGCTCGGCCCTGGCAGTTTTTAGAGCCTGTCTATAGCTAGACATACTGTTTTTCCACGCAATTCTAAAAATTTCCAAGTTAGTTTCTCTCCATTTGCGCTCAAGACTACGAGTTTCTTTCTTGAGAGAGTGAGAATTAATGTTGTACCATGGCACAGTAACGTTTTTTCTCTAACCTTTTTCAGTTTGATGGGGGGGCAACAGCTTCTAATGTATTAGAGAAGATAGTGCCCATGTTGCCAGTCATTTCGTCTAGTTCATGTGTATTTATGGCTGTAGCGGCCCTAGCATTTTGGGGGCCCTAAGCAGATTTTCAAAAGGGTCCCCCATAACTACAGTTTAGACAGGACCACTTTGGTAAGTTACTTGAGTTTATTGAAACAATTTATCTTTGGCGGTATGGTTCCTTATGGGTTCTTGCTCCCAAATTAATTGAACATACAAAAGCTTAAACATTAACTCCCCGGAACCATCAGCTTGGAAATACATGATAATTAAGACACTTAATGTCTTGAAAAGCAAATAGTGGTAATCGTGTAGATGTGGCAGTGGGAGGTCTATCCTGTAGCTTGGTTATGAGGATGAGTGTCTCAGAGCAGTGAGGTCCATGCCAACCAGTACTTGAAAGCCTTAGTTATCTGAAACAAAGAGACAACAACCAGAAGGTGCATGGTAATATGCTCATGCTTATAAAGGCGAGGAAGAGAGGGTTGCGAGCCGTTTGAGCATACTTACTGAGCAGTAGTTCCACATATATATGTCCTGTGTCTAATAGGAGAATGGTAGTGATTGGAGCTATTTGACAGCTGACCGCATCAGCTGGTCGCAGCCTATGTCTCCGTGGCCTGGCTGAACCAACGCTGCGCTCGATTTTTCACCTAACCACCCCGCATTCCACCCCAATGGACACATCTTTCACTGACACCTACTTTTAAAAGTTTTACCAATTTGTTTAATTCAATATATTTTATCTTTCAAGATACAGATAGGAAAATATATTTGGCTAGTTGACAAATATGCAGTAAAAACACTATTTTGTAAAACACTATTCTGGGCACTTTAACTAATTACAGTTGTCTGTGGAGTTTTAAAAACAGGATATAGTGTCACACCGGAGGACAAAGTTTTCAGTGACATATTCTATCAAGTTCATATGCTTTTAGAAATATATGGATGAAAAAATTATTGCCAGTTACTAAAATAGACACTTGTAAAATTATGCCTGAGATATTTATTAACAATTGTATGCTTTTCTTTTTAATTTGTAAAAGTTGTAATTTATTGAACATCCTTGAGACAGTCACACCAGGAAAATTTTGAGATTTAGCTCAAAAATTAATAATAATAATAATAATAATAATAATAATAATGATAATTTTGAGATTTAGTAATAATAATAAATCTATTAACAAAGCAGTTTTTTTTTAACAATGGGTCCATGTAAGACAAATAAATTTTAAATGACAATTTTAATTATTTAAATGTTTTATCTTGTGTGAGTGAAAATGCCATGTCATGTAAAATGCCATGTCAACAACCCATTTAAGTAAGCTTTTGAAACTAAAGAGTTTAAAATTTTAAAGTAATGCCATGTCAACAACCCATTAAGAGAAATGTATCAAAATTCAGTGAGTTTAATGCTTAAAGCAAATACACCTGGTTTTGAAAATTACATTAGATAACAGAATAATAATAATAATAATAATAACAGAATAATTCATTTTCTGGGCTGGCATGATAGGTCAGATTAAAATGGAAAAATAATCAAATATAAGTGTAAACACATGTTGAAACAGATTTAAGCAACATCAAAGTGAAGGCAAAAGTCTGAGACCAGACACGAGACAGGGTTCACAAGAATGAGACTAGACAAGATTTTTACACTATTTTAAGAAATCTTCAGTGATGGAAAACATGCCTGGAAAAAATAGGCTACAGGTGCATTTGAAATGTTTTAACTAATCTTGCAACAAATTTCATCTCAGTTCTGCTTACTGAGTATGAATTATAATATGCATTAACAGAAAATACTCGAGCACTGTAAACTATTTTGCCACAAACTCAACTGACTTCTCTTTTGTATGATTTCATGTATGATGAATATAGGTTTTTAGATTGTTTGACCTCCTATCTGAACTTTTTTCCACAAATTGATCACTGAAATAAATAACAGTTATGTCCCAGTCTTATTAAGTGCAAACATAATCAAAGTAGGCTAATATTCAAATCAAATTGCGAACGGAACCCAAAATTTTCTTCAAGCATGTTACAGAGCTAAAAGATGGTTATAATAACTATATCCTATTATAGTCAGTGTGCATACTAATTACAGCCTAGACGTTGCATGCAGCCTGATTTGCATGCATCAGGGAGCTGCAGCCGCTCTCAAACTGCTGGTATTGAAATTGTGTTCGAATGCGCACACACATCCTTTTTAGTTTCGCTTTCGATTTCGCGTGGACCAGAGTTGCTGAGCGCGCATTTCATTCTACACGATTTGTCAGACACTTACAGTACGTGTCCACGAACATTTTTAATTAATGCACAAGGAAGTACAGTTTCAGAGAACGCTCCAACTGAACACATCCTTTTTAGTTACAACTTGTCAGACACTTGAACACATCCTTTTTAGTTACAACTTGCATGCAAAATTCGTTCAACACATTTGTATGCGTATGAATGGAAGTCAATGGAACAAAAAAAGTGTAGTGTGACCAAGACTTTACTTCTGTGATTGCTGTCTGGACTCCTGACATGGGGCCCCTGGTGGCCAGGGGTGCCCTATGCAGCCGCTTATATCGCTTATTAGGTAGGGCTGGCACGGATTTATGGGTACACAGAGCAGTTGGGATAAATCAGGCAGGTTATTTGTGAATCTGTCTTTGGTTGCTGGAACAATAGTTCTGCCCAGACGATAACGCGAAGCCATATAGTTATTATCATCAATACACAGAATGCATGATTCAAGGAAATGGTCGGTAACATCATCACTTTGAGGTACGATATCTATGTCAGTAAGATCAATTCCATGTGATATGATTAAATCTAGTGTATGATTAAAATGATTGGTTGGGCCGGTTTCCATAACAGTTTATTAGGTCAATAATCCTAATGCATCATTTGTATTATCAACGTGAATGTTAAAATCTCAGAAAATTAGTACTTTATCAGTGGTAACCAACAGGTCTGAGAGGAAATCTCCAAATTCTTTTTAGAAATTCTGTATACGGCCCTGGGTGGTCTATACACAGTAGCCAGAGAAAGAGATACAATAGATTTCTTTTTGCATATCTGACAGTGTAACATTAAGCAGAAGTATTTAGAATGATTTAAACCTGTGTCCTGTTGTCTGGGTAACATTGAGAATATCACTATATATTGTTGCAACACCTCCCCTACGACCAGTCTGATGGGGCTCATGTTTATAACAGTAGTTTGGTGGAGTAGATTCATTTAGACCAATATAATCATTTGGTTTTAGCCAGATTTCAGTCAAGCAGAGTACATCAAATCTATTATCTGTGATCATTTCATTAACAATAACTGCTTTGGGTGCGAGTGATCTAATATTGAGGATCCTGAACTTTAAAAAATAGTTTTTGTTCATTTATTTTGCCATTTTCTGATTTAATCATTATCAGCTTTTTTCTAGATCCTACATTAAATGTATATTTTGTTTTCTGTATTCAGGGAATAGACAGTCTTAATAGATTGGACAGTGCAAGTACTTCTTACATTTAAGCAGGTAGAACAAAAGCCATCATAGCAGTTATTTGAGAATTGGCTTACTAGTCATATGGAGTGTAGAGTCCTGGAGATGTTGTCTGAGAGGAGATCTGCTCCGACTCTGCTGGGGTGCAGGTCATCAGCGCAAAAAAGCCTAGGACGCTCCCAGAAAAGATTCCAATTATTAACAAAGAGCAGTTTCTGTTCTTTACACCATGACAATAACCATTCATTTAGAGCAAAAAGTGTACTAAACCTTTCGTGTCCTCGTTGATACGTGGGCAGTGGTCCTGACACGATGATTGTCGCCGCGGGCGTCGTGCTGCGAACCGTCTCGATCAGGCTCCCGAAGTCCCTCTTCAGTGTCTCCGTCTGCCACTGCGTGGTGTCGTTAACCCCGGCGTGAAGCACGACCGCTCTGGGGCTCTCGTCGGCCTTCAGGATCGCGGGTATCTGCGCAGAAACATCGAGAACACGAGCACCAGGGAAACAGTGAGTGTGCACTTTACCTTCGGCTAACGTAGCACGGACGTGTCGGACGATGGAGTCTCTGACGATCACAGCGTCGCGTTCCGTCTCGCGGAGGGGAGAGAAGCGGTTCAGTGTGGAGATCTCGAAGACCGGAGGGGGAGAAGTCGTCGTCGCCCGGGGCCTGGCTCGCGTCCTCTGCTGCGGATGCACCCAGGGTCCGTGGTGTCCCGGCGCCGGAGTGAAGGACATCTGGGCAGATCATGTCCTGGGTGCACCGGGCCTGTGCAGAGAAACACACGGGGTAGAGGTGGTGGGGCTGTTAGTAGCGCACTGCATACTTACCTTGGACTTGTGAGCGTCAGCCCGGGAGGTTTCCAGCACACCGCTCTCCGCTCTCTCACCTGGCCCTGCCTCTCCTCCAGGACCTGAATCTGCTTCTCCGAATGCACCTCGAACGTGTCGTCACCTGCACTCAAAGGTAGATATACATCCGCCATAAAAGTAACAGTGAGTAAAGCAATAGTAATGTGTGTGAATAGAGTATTAGCAATGTACGTGGGTTTAGTGACAACCACGCTGGTGATGCTAATGGGATATAAGCTACTAGCGGACTGGGGAATTCAAAATAAAACTAATGATAACAAGGCGCTCTGATTGTTTTTGTTGTAGAATACGATAGAGATTATTCCATGTAAACACTACATTTGCTGTATTAGTCGTGGGGAAAGTGAAACTTTAATGATGTGGTGCTTAAAGCCACGTTAAAATGAAATGTTTACGGCAACATGAAGTTGTTAGAAAAGCATATTGTTTGAGGATTTTCTATAAGCAAGGATAAAATTAGGGGGTGCACGATAATGGTTTTAAACTGATAATCACGATTATTTTGATTAAAATTATAATCACTATTATTAATAACGATTATTCTATCCTGCTGAAAAAAAAAAAAAAAAAAAAAAAAAAACTGCTAAAACCAGCCTAAACTTAGCTGGTCTCCCAGCTTGGTCAAGCTGGTTTTAGCTGGTTGTTCCAGCTGGTCTCCCAGCCTGACCATGGTCAAAACCCCTCTAAAACCAGCCTTCTGACCTGCGTTGACCAGCAAAGACCAGGCTGGATGACCAACTAAAATCAGTCAACCAGCTTAGGCTGGTTTTAGTGGTTTTTTTTAATTCAGCAGGGAAATGCAATAGCATTTCATGTGTCCTTTAACCAACGTCCACTGACTATACACGGACTTCATTTAACTAACTATGATAATACAAAACTCATGGTTTTGGTTAGTGTTTTTGTCATCTGTATTCACATTACATTTTCTAAGTGACAATTTGTTCGCAAATGGGAAAAAGACACTCAGATCGCACAGTAAATTTGCTCAAAGATCATTCATGCCATTTTTAACACGAAAACTGGTAAAAAACTTTAGAAACTCTTAATATAAATTCCAACATTTCCAATTTATGTAAATTTTTCCCCATTGTATTGTCACAGTTAGGGGAAAAGCGGGTTTTTGTTAAATGTGAGCCAAAATCATCACAATTAAAAAAACCAAAGACTTTAAACTACTTCAGTCTGTTGAATTTATTTTATACACAAGTTTCACAATTTGAGTTGAATTACTGAAATAAATGAACTTTTTCACAACATTCTAATTTATTGATATTCACCTGTATTGAATTTATTTTATACACAAGTTTCACAATTTGAGTTGAATTACTGAAATATATTATATTTATGGTTCATTGGCAGCTGCTTATGCTGGAACTATGCGGTCAGTTAAGCAAGAACACAGCACATCTCAATACTCATAAGGGTGCGTTCTGTGTTCCCGTGTCCTTCTGAGTTCGTTCTTCCAAGAAAGCTTGGCAAGACCGGTCTCCACAAGAATGCAAGTCTGTTCTTTGTGTTCTTGGAATTGAGAAAGGTCCGTGTAATGCTTCACAATCAATTATCAGGACCATACGGTGCAAATGCAAAAATGCAAAAATGAAACCAAACGTTCATTTTTTCAGTTTTTTTAATGCAAAAATGCAAAAAATGATTAATTGCCATTTTCTCTCCTTTTTTCAGTTTACTAAATTATGACTCAAGAAATTATAATTTAAATAATCTAAATAAGTTTCTTTTTTCCATTTTTTTTTTAAATCATACAATTTGCGCTGTGGGCTGTACCATTTAGTGCGGGGGTGTGGCCGCAGACTGTTTCATAAACGCTTAACGTGGCTTAATGTATCCTACTAAAAGTGACACTGGAGGACACACCTTATTAATAATAAAAATATAGGCTAATATTTACAGACAAGCAGAATAACCCAGAACATGAAAGTAAATTGGAATAAATTGCAATATTAAATATTTTTGTGCCCCACTGAAAACCTAAAGAAAATACATGGCTCAATGGACGAAGACAGTGGTATAAGTTAAAAAGCCCAAACTCTGTATATTAATTAATACAATGTATTAATAATGTAGCCTTTGTTACTAGGTACAGGAAAGCAGATGAGTATATGAACAACACACTGTTATCCCTCCCATTGGATTAATGAAAGAAGACGGTGTAAAAGTATGGCCAAATTTGGTATTCACCTTATTAATGTTGCGAACCTATATTGCCTGGGCTAACTGGGAAGCAGATGTGACCGGAATATGAACGCAACACGCAAAGTCTCAAGTTAAGCATTTTCCTCCCTTTGAAAAAACATGTTTGAACACTTTTAATATGGTTTTAATGCATTAAGACAGTGGTTCCCATCCTGGTCCTAGATAACCCCCCCCCCCCCCCCCCCCCCCCCCCCCCCCCCCCCCCCCCCCCCCCCCCCCCCCCCCCCCCCCCCCCCCCCCCCCCCCCCACCCCCCCCCCCCCCCCCCCCCCCCCCCCCCCCCCCCCACCCCCCCCCCCCCCCCCCCCCCCCCCCCCCCCCCCACCCCCCCCCCCCCCCCCCCCCCCCCCCCCCCCACCCCCCCCCCCCCCCCCCCCCCCACCCCCCCCCCCCCCCCCCCCCCCCCCCCCCCCCCCACCCCCCCCCCCCCCCCCACCCCCCCCCCCACCCCCCCCCCCCCCCCCCCCCCCTCCCGCCCCCCCCCCCCCCCCCACCCCCCCCCCCCCCCCCCCCCCCCCCCCCCCCCCCACCCCCCCCCCCCCCCCCACCCCCCCCCCACCCCAGAACCCCACCCCCCCCCCCCCCCCCCCCCCCCCCCCCCCCCCCCCCCCCCCCCCCCCCCCCCCCCCCCCCCCCCCCCCCCCCCCCCCCCCCACACTGCACATTTTAGATGTCTCCCTATTCAAACACCACCTGATTTAACTCATCAGCTCATTAGTGAAGAATCCAAGACCTCAAATGTGTGTGTGTCAGGTAAGAGACACCAAAAAAACGTGCAGTGGTGGGGGTTCTCCAGGACCAGGATTGGGAACCACTACATTAAGACAGTGATTAAAAAGTTTCATAATTCATGGTAATGTTGTAGCCTGCTGAAAAAACCTACATGCAAATATTTTATACATATCTATAATCAAATGTAGCTTTTACAGTTCAAACATTACACAGATATATATATTTAGACGGATTTCTGCAGCTGATGTTTATGAATAAATCTTTAGCCTATGTCTCCAGTGGTTATGTGTGTGTGTGGGTGGCATAGTTTTCTAAGGGAGGAAATTGCTTCATGTGAAACTTTGCACATTGCATTCATATTCTGATATTTAACGTGCAATTTAACGCAATTTGCTTCCATATTCTGGGCTATTCTGCTTGTCTCTAAATACTGTAGTAGACTATATGTTTATTATTAATAAGGTGTGTCCTCCAACGTCACTGTTTTAGTAGGATACATTAAGACACGTTAAGCATTTGTGAAACACTCAGAGGACACACCCCTGTGCTAATGGTACAGCCCATTGAGCAAATTGTTAGATTAAAAAAAACATAAAAAAAGATTTTTCTTTTTTTTAATTGTTAGATTAAAAAAAATATATATTTTTTTATTATTATTAAAATTAGAAAAATTGAGAGAAAATTACAATTAATACTTTATGAAGTAAAGGAAGAAAAGATAAAAAAATGAATGTTTGGTTTCATTTTTTAATCTTTGCATTTTCACAATATGATCTGAAAAATTGAATTGTGAAGTGTTACACGGACTCTGAGAAACAATGCAACTTTGCCATACAACCAAGAAGAACAAACAATATGAAATGATGCATTTGTGGTTTCCCCCCCGCTGAGACAGGAAAAGAAAGTAGGCTAACCATTTCAGACTTCATTACAGCAAAGCAAAATAACTACTCTGTATCTACAAGAGACTATCTCCAAGACATCAGCAGTTAAAATGATGAGAAGCGATACAGTGATCATTCTGTTCGCTTTTCTCGTTTTTGGTAAGACATCAGTTTGTTTCTGTATTTTCAATCCTTTACATTTTCCATGATGTAAAATGACGCATTTTCAAATCTTTTCACCAACATTTCAAAAATTGTCTTTATTTTACTCAGCATTGTTTTAAACATCAGATTAATACAAACCCGATTCCAAAAAAGTTGGGACACTGTACAAATTGTTAGTAAAAAAGGAATGGAATAATTTACAAATCTCATAAACTTATATTTTTATTCACAATAGAATATAGATGACATATACAATGTTGAAAGTGAGACAATTTTGAAATATCATGCCAAATATTGGGTCATTTTGGATTTCATGAGAGCTACACATTCCAAAAAAGTTGGGACAGGTAGCAATAAGAGGCCGGAAAATTAAATGTACATATAAAGAACAGCTGGAGGACCAATTTGCAACTTATTAGGTCAATTGGCAACATGATTGGGTATAAAAAGAGCCTCTCAGGAGTGGCAGTGTCTCTCAGAAGTCAAGATGGGCAGAGGATCACCAATTCCCCAAATGCTGCGGTGAAAAATAGTGGAGCAATATCAGAAAGGAGTTTCTCTGAGAAAAATTGTCATCATCTACAGTGCATAATATCATCCAAAGATTCAGAGAATCTGCAACAATCTCTGTGCGTAAGGGTCAAGGCCGGAAAACCATACTGGAAGCCCGTAATCTTCAGGCCCTTAGACGGCACTGCATCACATACAGGAATGCTACTGTAATGGAAATCACAACATGGGCTCAGGAATACTTCCAGAAAACATTTACGGTGAACGCAATCCACCGTGCCATTCGCCGTTGCCGTCTAAAACTCTATAGGTCAAAAAAGAAGCCGTATCTAAATATGATCCAGAAGAGCAGGCGTTTTCTCTGGGCCAAGGCTCATTTAAAATGGACTGTGGCAAAGTGGAAAAACTGTTCTGTGGTCAGACGAATCAAAATTTGAAGTTCTTTTTGGAAAAACTGGGACGCCATGTCATCCGGACTAAAGAGGACAAGGACAACCAAGTTGTTATCAGTGCTCAGTTCAGAAGCCTGCATCTCTGATGGTATGGGGGTTGCATGAGTGCGTGTGGCTATGGGCAGCTTACACATCTGGAAAGGCACCATCAATGCTGAAAGGTATATCCAAGTTCTACAACAACATATGCTCCCATCCAGACGTTGTCTCTTTCAGGGAAGACCTTGCATTTTCCAACATGACAATGCCAGACCACATACTGCATCAGGTATAACATCATGGCTGCGTAGAAGAGAAGGATCCGGGTACTGAAATGGCCAGCCTGCAGTCCAAGATCTTTCACCCATAGAAAACATTTGGTGCATCATAAAGAGGAAGATGCGACAAAGAAGACCTAAGACTGTTGAACAACTAGAAGCCTGTATTAGACAAGAATGGGACAACATTCCTATTCCTAAACTTGAGCAACTTGTCTCCTCAGTCCCCAGACGTTTGCAGACTGTTATAAAAAGAAGAGGGGATGCCACACAGTGGTAAACATGGCCTTGTCCCAACTTTTTTGAGATGTGTTTTGATGCCATGAAATTTAAAATCACCTTATTTTTTCCTTAAAATGATACATTTTTTCAGTTTAAACATTTGATATGTCATCTATGTTGTATTCTGAATAAAATATTGAAATTTGAAACTTCCACATCATTGCATTCTGATTTTATTCACAATTTGTACAGTGTCCCAACTTTTTTGGAATTGGGTTTGTATATACATAAAATGATTTTGCTCATTAGCCTATATAAATCCTCTTTATATATCTTGGATGATGTTTTTTCTTCCTGTTTTGGAGTGTAGAAATGGCGGACAAAAGCGACGCAGTTTCTTTAAAACGCTTGTGATTGCTGGATTGTTGTTAATGTTATTAGTGGTACTAAATCTGTCATTTCTTAATCAGTGTTCAAATTAAACATGTAGTCCAGTGAATGTGGTATAATTAATTGTGAATTTGTCATTTGCCCAATCAAATGCGACCATCAATATAAATAAAAATGGACCACTTTTGTGGCCTACAGTAAAATACAGCATAACCATTTTTTTAATACAAGCACTATAGACAAAATTATGGATATTAATGTATTTATTATTTATTTATATGCACTGGTCGATTTCGAAATTTAGGCTAATTTGCTTCTATGCCTTGTCTTGTTATTACACCTATACAGCAATACTTTTGCATCTATATTTTAATTACAATTACATAAGTTTAGAGGCTTTTTTCTCAAAAGGAGTATTTTTTTTTTTTTTTTGATCTCTCATGCATTGAGTCAGAGATCTCCACTTAAAGCAGCACTTACTTACACCAAGTTTTACAGCTTAGAATGTCAAAAAAAAAAAAAAACTTTATGCAATGTTTAGTTTTCTGTTCTGGAAATGTATTTAAATTAATGCACTTTAAAAAGTAAAGAAATTGTGATTGAATATTAATTAGAATAAAAATGTACTAATTTGCATATTCAAATATAAAAGCATATTTAACATATGATAATGAACATTCATATATACACTCACCAGCCACTTTATTAGGTACACCTATTCAATTGCTTGGTAAAACAAATTGCTAATCAACCAATCATATGGCCTACACCACAATCAGAATAACCCAGAATATGAAAGTAAATTGCGCTAAATTGCACGTTAAGTATTTTGTGCCCCACTGAAAACCTAAAAAAAAAATACGTGGCTCAATGGACGAAGACAGTGGGTATAAGTTAAAAATCCAAAACAATGTATTAATAATGTAGCCTATGTTACAGGAAAGCAGATGAGAATATGAACCACGAAGACACTGTTACCCTCCCATTGGTTTAATGGAAGAAGACGGTGTAAAAGTATGGCCAAATTTGGTATATAATGTTGCGAACTATATTGCCTGGGCTACTGGGAAGCAGATGTGACCGGAATATGAACGCAACACGCAAAGTCTCAAGTTAAGCGTTTTCCTCCCTTTGAAAACCATTATTTGAAAACGTTTAATATGGTTTAATGCATTAAGACAGTGGTTCCCAATCCTGGGCCTGGAGAACCCCCAACACTGCACATTTTAGATGTCTCCCTATTCAAACACATTTGATTCAACTCATCAGCTCATTAGTGGAGACTCCAAGACCTCAAATGTGTGTGCACAATAATGTGCATTAATAAGCATACACCTTATTAATAAAGCATAGCCTACTATTTATACACAAGCAGAAGAGCCCAGAATATGAACGTAATGCATATCTCAGTGTATGTTTGAACTGTAAAGGCTTTAACATTTGAAAAGACATTATACAGTAATTTGCTCCGTCCCTATGCTCAGCTGCCACTTTCCACGGCGCCGTTGTTGTTGCTGCCCTGCCACAGACTTACGGGACTTTGAAAGTGGCAACGGCCATCAGCTGCCACCAAGTTTCATAATTTGTGGTAATGTTGCTGGTGAAAAAAACCTATATTCAAATATTTTATAAACATCTATAATCAATGTAGCTTTTACAGTTCAAACATTACACAGAGATATATGTAGACGGATTTCCGCAGCTGATGTTTATGAATAAACCTTTAGCCTATGTCTCCGTGGTTGTGTGTGTGTGTGTGTGTGGCATAGTTTTCTAAGGGAGGAAATTGCTTCTCATGAAACTTTGCGCATTGCATTCATATTCTGACATTTAACATGCAATTTAGTGCAATTTGCTTCCATATTCTGGGCTATTCTGCTTGTCTCTAAATACTGTAGTAGCCTATATGTTTGTTTATCATTAAAAAGTTGTGTCCTCCAACGTCAATGTTTTATTAGTATACAAGGCACTTTAAGTGTTTGTGAAACATTCAGAGGACACACCCCTGTGCTAATGGTCCAGCCCACAGCGCAAATTGTTCGAAATTTTTTTTTAAATAAATGTAAAAATAAAAAAAATGTTTAGAGTTTTAGTCAAATTATCATTTCTTAAGTCACAATTTAGTGAACTGAAAAAATGAGAGGAAATGACAATTATTACTTTGTGAAGTAACTGAAAAAAAAAGAAAAAAAATGAATATTTGGTTACATTTCAGCATTTTTGCATTTGCACCATATGGTCTGAAAACTGAATTGTGAAGCGTTACACAGAACCGAGAAACAATGCAACTTGCCATAAAACCAAGAAGAAGAAGAAACACAGACAAATGATGCATTTGTGGTTTCCCCCCCGCTGAGACAGGAAAAGAAAGTAGGCTAACCATTTCAGACTTCATTACAGCAAAGCAAAACAACTACTCCGTATCGGCAAGAGACTATATCCAAGACATCAGCAGTTAAAATGATGAGAAGTGATACAGTGATCATTCTGTTCGCTTTTCTCGTTTTTGGTAAGACATCAATTTGTGTCTGTATTTTCAATCCTTTACGTTTTCCGCGATGAAAAATGACGCGTTTTCAACTTTTCACCAACATTTCAAAATATTGTCTTTTATTTTATTCAGGACTGTTTTAAACATCAGTATAATATATAAATAAAATGATTTTGCTCATTAGCCTATATAAATCCTCTTTATATATCGTGGATGATAATTTTTTGTTCTTCCTGTTTCAGACTGTAGAAATGGCGGACAAAAGTCCTCTTTATATATCTTGGATGATGTTTTGGACTGTAGAAAATTAAAGCTACAAGTAGGCCTAAATCTGTCATTTCTTAATCAGTGTTCAAATTAAACATGTAGTCCAGTGAATGTGGTATAATTAATTGTGAATTTGTCATTTGCCCAATCAAATGCACCATGAATATAAATAAAAATGGACTGCTTTTGTGGCCTACACTAATGTCGGCCTATTGCTGTATCAAAATAATTCTAAACATATACAGAATAAACTTTTTAAACTTTTTTTTTATTTTTAATACAAGCACTATAGGCAAAACCATTGATATTTATGTATGCATTTATTATTATTTATGTGCACTGATTGATTTCGAAATTTAGGCTAATTTGCTTCTATGCCTTGTCTTGTTATTACACCTATACAGCAATACTTTGCATCTATATTTTAATAACAATACTTATGTTTAGAGGCTGTTTTCTCAAAATGAGTATTTTTTTTGTTGTTGTTTTTTTGTTCTCTCATGCATTGAGTCAGAGATCTCCATTAAAGCAGCACTTACATAAACCGAATTTTACAGCTTAGAATGTCAAAAAAAAAAAAAACAAAAAAAAAAAACCAGTTTATTCAATGTTTAGATTTCTGTTCTGGAAGTGTATTTTAAATTAGTGCACTTTAAAAAGTAAAGAAATAGTGATTGAATATTAATTAGAATAATAAATTTACTAATTTGCATATTCAAACATAACATAGCATATTTAACATATGATAATGACCAATCATATCTATCTATCTATCTATATATATATATATATATATATATATATATATATATATATAACATATGTATGTATGCTTTATTTAGTTTATACCATTTTTAGATATGAGGTTGTCCCCAAAAGAAGGTTTAAGGATTTGTCAGATTTCTCAACATATTGTTAATACTTTATTTGTGGGTCCTTTCTTTTGTCTTCTGTTTGTTTATGCATTATTATATATTATGCTGATTATTATATTATATTTCTATGCATTTGGTCGACAAAATATAGGTGCACTGTGTAGATGACTGCACACACACACTAGTAACTGCTAATTTGTGTTTGCAGGGATGTTTTGTCACACAGATGCAGTGATGTCAGTATCAGTGATGGAGGGAGTTCCTGCCTTTCTAAGCACTGATGTTTGCAAAAAACACAAAAGAAGCAAACAACAACGTGACACAATGCGGTGGTATTTTAATGACAGTCTCATAGCTTTGATCAATGATCCCAATTCGAGCTGTTTATATGTTAGAGACAGACTGAAGGTGGACTATGAGACTGGATCTCTGAACATCACAGACACCACAACTGAACACACTGGACGTTATGAAGCAGAGCTCATCAGAAGTGAGAGTTCAGGAAAAAGTGAAAGCTTGAACAGAAGCCCCAAGTGTAACAGCACAAAAATTTACAAAAAAAACATTAACCCTGAAGACATCATAATAACATTCAGTCTGACTGTCAGTGGTGAGTCATTTAATATCATTTACCCTGAAATAACTGATTTTTCATTTTAGTCTGTTTGAACTGTGATCTTCAGACCTGTTTATTGTCTTTTCTTGTATGTTATTGTTCATCTACATAAACCATTTACAGAAGAAAATAATGTAAAAAGAAATCAGTTTTCATTGCCATGCTGTTAGTTTAATTGCAACATTGAATAAAATAAGAATAAGATGATTCCCTTTGATCATAGTGAGGACAAATATTCTGTGAATACTTAAAACAATATTATTTTAAATATAATATGAATAATTGGTCATTTAAGACCCTTTTCTGAATGCATAACAGTCTTAATTATAAAAGATCACTCTGACTAGAGGTGTGTTTCTTTATCTTTGTCAGCTGATACACTGCAGGAAGTTTGTTTCAGGTTTTTACATAATGGCATAATGACTTTTTTTCTTTTATTTCAAAGCTGGTGTTCTCTCGTGTTTAATTTTTATTTTCTTGTGTTTTCTAGCTTCTGATTCTGGCAAAAACAAAAATGAAGCCCAAATAGTACCACAGGACAAAAAGAAGATATGTATGTGTCATCCTCCTTTCTTTTTTGTCAAATTACACAAAAAGTATATAACAATGTAATCATAAATGTAGATTGTTCTGAAGGGGGTGTTTTCCCTGTACTTCTGTCAGTCATGTTAAGGTGTGTCAGCAAGAATGTTACTGTTATCATTATTTATACATTTATATTACACATTTAATTAGGCAAAGCAAGTTTATTTGTATAACATTTCTTACACAAGGTAATTCAAAGTGCTCTGCATAAAAGTAATTTTTATTTTATTTATTTTTTTAATCAATAACAGCTTAATGCTTAAAAAACACTAAAAGGAAATATTTAAGAAAAAATATGATTTGAAGAAAGTTTTACATTAAAATGAATGCGGGGGACCTTAAAGGAGAAGAGACTTAATATAAACAGTACATTACAGAAACTGTGCTCAATCAGGGAATACACAGATAAAAATATGTGTTTTTAATCTGGAGCTATGAGGAGCTACTTAGAGGCACATCTGAGGTCTTCTGGAAGCTGATTCATCTCATCATGTTTTAAATGAGCTAGATGTTATGAACTGGTTTGATCTTTTGTAATCTGAGAGCTCTATTTTTTTTAAACCATCAATAATATGAAATAATCTCTGTATGTTAATAGATAAATATGTTTTTGACATCTACACACTGGCCCTGTAAAGGTGTCCAGAGAATATATATACAATGAATATGGCATAAACACACTGTCAGATTTCCTCACACTAATGACGGTCTGTCTTTATCTGTTCCAGGTTCAGGTCCGTCTTCAGGCGCTGTAGCAGGAATTGTTGTTTGTGTTCTGCTGCTGGCTGCAGTTGTTGGTGGTGTGGTGAAAAAGAAATGGCAAGTATCACCTACAGATCCTGTAGTGAGAGGAAAACCTTTTCATTTAGCAAAATTAGTGTTTAATTGTTTGATGATTTTTCTAAACAGACCAGAAAAACAAACAAAAGTCTAAGGATGAGGCAAGATAGTGCACTATTGTAGTGTGTATTTATAGATTTGCTCTTGAAAAACCACACGAGATGCAACTGTTACTTCTTGCCCAACTTAATGAAATCAAGGATATAATCAAAGGAAAATTTTGAGTTGGAATAACCTCCAAAACCAAAGGTGATACCTTTTTTTAATTTGGTTTGGGTTTCTAATGTTTCAAAATTGTTTACATTCAGAGGCAGATTGCTGTCCACACACATTTTAGGATAATTTGTGACTTGGTCTTAGTGACTTAAGACTCCTCTTCACTACTCCTAACCTTTTAGAGATTTAGGAGCTAGTTTTTTTAGCGCTAAAACAATTGTGAAATACTCTTAGAGCAAAAATTTAGGAATCCTGAATTTAGGATGGACACAGCCATTATTTTTAAGATTTTCTCCTAAATCAGCGAGTTATGAACTACTTTTAGCCTTAAGATGTTTTGTGAATACAGGCCCAGATGTCTAAAATCTTCAACACCTCACTTATCTGAAGATACACATTTTTGCAAATAATATGTTTTTATTTTCTAGTTTTCAGGCTAAAGAATAGTGTGTTTGGTTAATCTCTTTCTCTATTGTTTGCAAAAGAAACATAGCTATGAACTGTTCAGCACAATAAATATTGTCTATGTAAATTACATTTGTAAGCAAATTTTGTACTCTGGAAACTTCGTGTGTGTATGTGGGGTTTTTCTGCATTGGGGATATTCTGTAGTCTCAGCTCCTCGTTGGGGTAGCAACTTTACAGAAAATTAAGTTTCTACAATATTAGTAGTAGCTTATCAGTGGTGACTGTCAGTTCATGTGCATATGGCAGAAATGTTCAGAAAAATCAATAAAAGACGTAAACAAACAGACGATAAACACTATTAACAGCAATTATGCAATCAAATTTATAGCAAAATGTGATAGTTCTGTATGTTGTCTCTGGGTTAGCATTATTTGAGGTAATTTTGGGGTCTTGTTTTTATCTATTTTTGATAGTTCTGTATGTTGTCTCTGGGTTACGCAAAGCAGAGAAACAAATAGAGACATAATTAGCGTAGCTGCTGTTCCAGCCAAGTAAAATTAATTAGTTTAACCCAAGCTAAAGAATAATAATGCACATTTGATCAGATATAACTGCAGTCCAAATTTATGAGATGCATTATTTGAATGCTTGGCCAAAGAGGTGTGTTTTTTAATCTAGACTTAAACAGAGGAAGTATGTCTGAATCCCGAACATTATCAGGAAGGCCATTCCAGTGTTTGGGAGCCAAATGCGAAAAAGCTCTACCTCCTTTAGTGGACTTTGCTATCCTAGGTACTATCAAAAGTCCAGCGTTTTGTGACCTTAGGGAGCGTGATGGGTTGTAGCGTGGTAGAAGACTAGTTAGGTACGCAGGAGCTAAGCCATTAAGGGCCTTATAAGTAAGTAATAATATTTTGTAACTGATACGGAACTTAATAGGTAGCCAGTGCAGAGACTGTAGTATTGGGGTAATATGATCATATTTTCTTGACCTGGTAAGGACTCTAGCCGCTGCATTTTGGACTACCTGTAGCTTGTTTATTGAGGATGCAGACAACCACCTAGAAGTGCATTACAATAGTCCAGTCTAGAGGTCATGGATGCATGAACTAGCTTTTCTGCATCAGGAACAGGTAACATGTTTCGTAGGTCAATGTTTCTAAGATGGAAGAATGCTGTTTTTGTAACATGGGAAATATGATTTTCAAAAGACAAGTTACTGTCTAATATAACACCCAGATTTTTGACAGTAGAGGAAGTAACAGTACATCCGTCTAATTGCAAATTGTAATCTACGAGATTCTGTGTAATGTTTTTCTGGTCAAATAAGTAATATCTCTGTCTATCTGAATTTAATAGGAGAAAATTATTAGTCATCCAATCTTTTACATTTTTAAAACACTCTGTTAGCTTAGATAATTTTGAAGTTTCACCTGGTCTTGTTGAGATATATAGTTGAGTATCATCAGCATAACAGTGGAAACTAATCCCATATTTTCTAATGATATTACCAAGGGGCAACATGTATATTGAAAATAGCAGAGGACCTAGGACAGATCCTTGTGGCACTCCATATTTTACTGGTGATAAATGAGATGACTCCCCATTTAGATAAACAAAGTGGTAGCGATCGGACAGGTAGGATCTAAACCATCTTTAAGCCTGCCCTTGGATACCTGTATAGTTTTGTAATCTATCTATGAGTATGTCGTGATCTATGGTGTCGAACGCAGCACTAAGATCAAGTAAAACTAGCAATGAGATGCAGCCTTGATCTGAAGCAAGAAGCAAGTCATTTGTAATTTTAACAAGTGCAGTTTCTGTGCTATGATGGGGCCTGAAACCCGACTGAAATTCTTCGTAGAGATCATTTTTTTGCAGGTAGGAGCACAATTGAGCAGACACAACTTTTTCTAAAATTTTAGACATAAATGGAAGATTTGAAATGGGTCTGTAATTTGCCAGTTCACTAGGATCTAGTTGTGGTTTCTTAATAAGAGGCTTAATAACCGCCAGCTTGAATGGTTTTGGGACGTGACCTAAAGATAACGACGAGTTAATAATATTGAGAAGTGGTTTTTCTGCTACAGGTAACAAGTCTTTCAGTAATTTAGTGGGTACAGGATCTAATAAACATGTTGTTGGTTTAGATGCAGTGATAAGTTTATTTAGCTCTTCCTGTCCTATAGTTGTAAAGCACTGCAGTTTATCTTTGGGTGCGATAGATAAAACTAAAGTATTAGACGCTGTAGAATCTACATTTGTTATTGTATTTCTGATGTTATCTATTTTATCAGTGAAGAAATTCATAAAGTCATTACTATTTAACCCTGAGGGAATATTTAGATCGGGTGGCGTCTGGTTATTTGTTAATCTAGCCACTGTGCTAAATAAAAACCTTGGATTGTTTTGGTTGTTTTCAATGAGTTTGTGGATATGCTCAGTTAACCCTTAAATCAGAGACCTAGTAGCTGGAATAACAATAGACATGGTGCTGTGTGATAACTATGTTCAAGTTCCCTTTCGAAAGCTTCAGTCGATGCTGTGCTGCTCAGCGCATTGGGAAACGTCTTGTTCGTGACCAGCTGTGAATAATGTGTGTAACACGTCGATAGAATTCTCCCGGTGGTAATATAGCCTCGGTTGATGACGTCATCTGAGCGCGCCCGCAACACAGGGCTATAAATAGATAAGCCACAGGTGCATCAACAGGTCTTTTGTCTTCAGATCATTCTGTGCATGTGTGCGTCAGGAAGATTCTTTTTGTCTGCTACAGACCTTCGTAGGATGAGCCAACGAAACAGTAAGTGTTGTGTTCCTCCATGCTCTCGTCCTATGTATGAGCTGGGATACACATGATTACTGTTTTGTTTGTTTGGGGGCAAAGCACGCGGGTTCTGGCTTTAGAGACGGGCGAGTGCGAGCATTGTGAACTGCTCTCAGTGAAGATGCTTCGTGCTCGTCTGAACTATTTTCAGACCGCACCCACCTTTTCGTCGGAGGGCTCTCGTGCGGGTCTGCGTGACGAGCGAGCGACGGGCCCGTCCCTTTCGCTTATGGTGTCACCAGATCCACCATCCTCTCTCGTGATCTCGAAGCGCGCTCTGGTGCTTCTTCGATTCACGAGGAGGATGATATATCTCTTGGGTCTTCGGGCCATGAGCAGCCCGCCTCTGAGCGTTCCTCTCGCGAGAGGAAATCGGTCGAGGAGCTGCTCGAGGTGGTTACTCGCGCGGTGGACAGGCTGCAGCTTGACTGGCCAGTCGAACAAGAGACCCCCAAACGTAGTAAGCTGGAGGATAGGTTTCTGTCGGGTGGTAGGAGAGAGAGACCGCAACATCAGTCTCTCCCCCTTTTTCGAGGACCTCCATGATGAGCTGTCGAGGTCATGGAGCAAACCGTATACTTCCCGCATCTTTGTGCCCTCGACATTGACTTTTTCAACTATCGTGGATGCAAAGTCGCGGGGGTATTCGGAGATGCCTCGAGTTGAAGAGTCGCTTGCGAGCTATCTCTCGCCTGAATCTGCATCCTCGGTGAAGAAACCTACTCTCCCCACTAAACCTTGTAGAATTACATCATCGCTAGTGGGTAAAGCTTACCAAGCTGCAGGTCAGGCTGGTGCTGCGCTGCACACTATGGCAGTGTTACAGGCATACCAGGCTGACCTGTTGAAGGACTTGAGTGTGGGCAGTACAATCAATGAGGGAAGCATTCGCTGAACTTCGTCGGGCCACAGATTTGTCTCTCCGGGCGACCAAGCAGACGGCTCGTGCCATTGGCCAGTCTATGTCAGCTTTAGTCAGCACGGAGAGGCATCTGTGGCTTAATTTGACGGGCATTAAAGAGAAGGAACATTTGTTTCTTTTAGACTCTCCTATCTCTCCATCTGGCCTGTTTGGCGATTCGGTTAATACGGTCGTCGACAGGTTTAGGGAAGTAAAGAAACATGAAGAAGCGTTCGTTCAGTTTCTTCCTCGCCGCACTCAAGGGGAGGGGCCATCAGCCACCCAGCCTCGCCCCCGGTCCTTCAAAAACCAGGGAGGTTAAAAAGCAGAGCATGGCAGACCGTGCTCCCCCTCGTAGGGATTGGGGACAGGTTCGCCGTGCTCAGCAACCTCCCAAGCCAGACCTCAGGACTTTCATTGATAAGAAGAAGTAGTCCTGATGCTCTGGCGCCCGTGCTGGTGGGGGTAGTCACTCACGGTGTGGTGCACGCTCGAGAGCTTTTCGCCCCACCCCTTTACCCTCACAAAACCCCTGCATCCCCGCCGCTTCTTGTGTCTCGGGGGGCGGTGGTTTCCAGCGAGATATTAGATGTTCCAGTGTTTCATGCCGTCATTCAGGACACGGAACATCTAACATCCCCTCAAAAGGAAGTGTTAAAATTGGTACCACTCTCAGAGAGTCTGGCAGCGTGGAAACGTCTGCCGGGCGTTTCTGCGTGGGTGTTGAGCACAGTACAGATAGGATACAGGATCCAATTTATTCGTCATCCTCCACGTTTCAATGGCGTGGTCTCCACTTCTGTGAAACCGGAGCTGATGCAGGTACTGTCTCAAGAGCTACAAACTCTTCTGGGCAAAGAGGCCATAGAACATGTTCCTCTTCCAGGGAGAGAGTCGGGCTATTACAGCAGATACTTCCTGGTTCCCAAAAAGGGTGGGGGAGTGCATCCAATCTTGGATCTTTGAGGCTTAAACCGTACAATCAGAACACTCAAGTTCAAGATGTTAACCGCCAAGATGGTCGTGTCACAAATTCGGCATCGCGATTGGTTCATCACGATCGATCTGAAGGACGCATATTTTCATATAGAAATTTTGCCACAACACAGGAAATTCCTGAGGTTCGCTTTTGGGGGCGAAGCATACCAGTTTCGGGTTCTTCCTTATCGAATGACCTTATCACCCCGCACGTACACAAAATGCATGGATGCAGCGCTGTCTCCATTACGACTCTAGGGCATTCGCATTTTGAATTATATCGACTATTGGCTGATACTAGCACAATCGCGAGAGATGGCACTACAACACAGGGACATCATGTTAGCTCATCTAGTTTCTCTGGGGTTGAGACTCAACACCGAGAAGAGTGTTCTCTGTCCGGCCCTGAGAACGACTTATCTCGGGATCGTTTGGGATTCGATCACGATGCGGGCACAACTGTCTCCCGCTCGGATCGAGACCATTCAGCAGACCATGAGCAAGGTCATCCGAGAGCCAATCCTCAAAGGCAAATAAAAGTGACGCGCCGCGGGCTTCGTACACTATCTCTGTGGCTCAGACCCCGGTTCCTTGCCTTGGGTCCCACTCTAGGGGGCACCGTGTCGTCGCAGACTGCTAACGACAGATGCCTCCCTGATGGGCTGGGGAGCAGTCTTGGCTGGCCACCCAGCCCGCTAACGACAGTTGGGTGGTTGTCAGCTCGATTGGCACATCAATTGCCTCGAGCTGATGGCCGTATTTCTGGCTCTGAAATGTTTCCTCCATCATTTGAGAGGCTGTCATGTCCTGGTACGGGTGGACAACACAGCAACAGTCTCTTATATAAATCACCAGGGGGGTCTGCGCTCACGCAACCTGAACAAGATAGCGAAGGCAGATTTTTTTTTTTGGGGGGGGTATGAGCTCATGTAACTTGGGGCAGTTTACATTCCGGGGCGTTTGAATGTGGGAGCGGATTTACTGTCCAGACAGACACTACCGACAGGGGAATGGAAACTCCACCCAGAGGTAGTGAAACAGATTTGGGAAAAATTTTACGAAGCAGAGGTAGACCTCTTCGCCTCCCATCAGACAGCGCAATGTCCCCTCTACTTCTCTCTGAGTCACCCAGCCCCACTGGGTCTGGATGCGATGGCGCACACATGGCCCAAAATGAACCTGTATGTGTTTCCTCCAGTTTTCTCTGCTCCCGGGAGTCCTAGCCAGAGTTCGCCAACAAGGGTCTTGCCTCTTGCTAATAGCGCCACGTTGGCCGAACAGAGTATGGTTCTCGGAGATAATATATCTCTCCTCGACGGCTCGCCATGGGCGATTTCGGAGAAGAGGGACCTTCTGTCTCAGGCAGGGGGCACGATATTCCATCCCAGGCCCGACCTGTGGAATCTTCATGTTTGGCCCCTGAAGGGTACCAACTGAGGAACACAGGGCTTTCATCGGGTGTTATTGATACCATTCTTAGTGCTAGGGCTTCCTCCACCAGACAGAGTTATGCCAGTAAATGGGGTGTCTTTGACAGGTGGTGTGTGGTACACAATGTAGATCCAGTCAACTGCCATATTGCTTCAGTTCTGGACTTCATGCAAGTGAAATTGTCAACAGGCACATGCCCTGCTAGGTTTATGTGGCCGCTCTTTCGGCTTGCCACGCCTTGATTGACGGGATGCCACTCGGGAGACACCCTCTGCTCTTGAGGCCTACAGTAAAAACCAAGATGCCTTCTTGGGACTTAGCTATAGTTCTCGAGGGTCTGGTTGAAACCCCCTTTGAACCTTTAGAGTCAGCGTCTGATAGACTTCTAACTCTAAAAAATGGTTTTTTCTCATGGCAATAACTTCTTTGAAGAGAACAATAACTTTTGGGGATATGCAGGCTCTGTCTATCTCACCATCATCTCACCATCATGCTTAGACTTTGCCCCAGGGAGCGTGAAAGTGATTCTGCATCCTCATCCTGATTACCTGCCTAAGGTTCCGTTTTCGGCTGTACATCCGGTCATTCTAGAGGCCTTCTGCCCTCCGCCGTTCACAACACCGGAGCAGGAGAAATCTTATAGACTGTGTCCAGTCGGTGCTCTTCAGACTTACGTCCACCGCACTAGCCAGTGGCGTAAGTCGGAGCAACTGTTCGTCTGTTATGGTGGTGGTAACAGAGGAGCAGCTGCCACCAGGCAGACCATGTCTCACTGGGTCAGGGATGCTATTGCTTTGGCTTATGAGGCATGCGGTCAAGCTTCACCTATAGGTCTTAGAGCTCACTCCACAAGGGGGGTCGCCTCGTCTAGTGCTTTAGCAAGGGGTGCCCCCTTACAACAGGTTTGTGATGCGGCAGGTTGGTCCTCTCCGCACACATTCGTAAGATTTTATAGTTTGGATGTCCATGCTACTCCGAGCTCTCATGTCCTTGATCAACATCACAAGTTAATGTCTGAGGCCTTCTTGTGGTTTAGTAGCACACCTGCACAACCTTAGGGGTCCAGACATTTTCAAGCACGGCGGCGTGGGTATTCTCGTTCCCAATGGGCTGAGCAGCGCAGCATCGACTGAAGCTTTCGAAAGGGAACGTTCCCGGTTACTTAACTGTAACCTTGTTCCCTGAGAAAACAGAACGAGATGCTGTGCTGCATTGCCATACTGAAATGTGTCCCAGGACTGCTCTTCAGACAAAATGTCCTGTTGATGCACCTGTGGCTTATCTATTTATAGCCCCGTGTTGCGGGCGCGCTCTGATGACGTCATCAACCGAGGCTATATTACTGCCAGGTCAATTCTATCGACGTGTTACACACATTATTCACAGCTGGTCACGAACAAGACGTTTTCCCAAGGCGCTGAGCAGCGCAGCATCTCGTTCCGCTTTCTCATGGAACAAGGTTACAGTTAAGTAACCGGGAAAGTATTCACTCACTTTATCGTCCATATTTGAATCAGTTTCCCGGTGTTTCACAAATTGTGATAACCAGCAAAGCTCCGAGAGGATTGGTGAACCATGTCTGAACCCATCTGGGTCTCCACTTTTACCCGGGCCTCTGTTTTTTGCCTTTACAAACTTGTCTCTTAAGATCTTCCAGACTTTCTTGGATATACTTTCTTCCTTTACCATGGTGGTTGCAATTTCTTGCCAAGAGTTATTTGCCATCTGGCTGTGCCTATGATCATGCATAGATGGATCATAATGATGTCTATACAGGTATACCTGTTCAGCCAAAATCTCTTGTTGCCAAATCTGCGGTTTTCCCATGGAATTGGGCTACATTATCACTGTTGCCGCAGGCTATTGAAGCGACCCCAATAATTTATATTTTAGCCTCCGAAACGAGATATTTACTGGGGGACCCCCCTTAAAATGTGGTTAGTTTCTGCTAGTTTTGAGTAGCACTTGGGCGAGTTTTGTTGTGAACACCTGGCAACCCTTTCCGTCAAGCAGGTAACGTTATTATTACTAACATATAGAGGACTCGTCGAAAAATACATTGACATCATGTAAATAATCACTTTATCATATGTTTAAGTGAATAAAATAGCCAGTGACAGCCTTATTTGCTGGAGTTCATTGACGTCTCTTTTACCGGACTTTTGCGTGTGTAGCCTAGGTGATTTAAAAGAGCAAAGCACACATTTGGACCAAAGCACTGTGAGGCAACTTAAACGCATTTTTGCCCCATTTGTGTTATTTTACTTCTTATTTTACTACTTCTACATTACTTCACTTAATTATCAGTAAGATATTTAATATACTGACATCGTCACTTGCACACAGCAAATTATGTATTTTTTTTTATTGACTATATATTTATTTACTTTTTTTATGTAAATACCCTGTACAACCTGTTTGCACATTGTTCTCTTGTACATTCCTGCTCATCTTAATATTCCTTAAATTTCCAGTATACTGTCTATATAAGCATTTTTTTTTAATCTTATTTTTTTAATCTTACTTTTTCCATACCATATTTATTTATAATTTTCTTGTGTTTGTATTATTTAATAGTTGCACTGTCCATGGAGCAGACCCCCCCCACCCCCCCACCCCCGAAAATACCCAGGTAAAATAAAATAGGTTCCAGACTTTTCAAGGGCCCTCTCTTCCTTTGGGGCCCTGGTAATCAGTACTGGTTTTACTTAACCCCCAGTCCCAACGCCCCTGCCTGACTTACATTTCACTGCTGGTAATATGCTCTCCATATAACCATGTATGTGACAAATAAAAATCTTGAGGCAGTGAGGCAACCTTTGTGTTTACATTTAGATACATCATTAGTATCATAGTCAGAACAATTCTCACTCTACAGCAATGTCTTTTTCCAGAAATCATGACCTGGTTACTTAAGATAATCCACAGACCTTATTGTGAGCAGTTTCATGTAGAAACTATCTGTAGAAAGAAAAGAGTTCCTTCATGAAACTTCTCACAACAAATTTGTTGATGACTTGACACTTGAAAATACAATAAAAATGAGAAGGACAAACATTACCTTGAACAATCAAGCAAGGGGTGTAATTGGTAGCTTCACAGTCTCAGTGGCTGTAGCTGTAGAACAAGGATGCAAAAAACAATACATCAATACAACAGGAGTACAATAAGACTGTTATTAATCTGTACCTACGGAGTCATAATTTGTGCACAAATAATCTCTTGCCTCAATAAATTTATCTTATATGCATTTCATTTTTCAGTTGAAGCAGACAAAAGCTGATCATATGCACAAATAATCTCTTGCCCCTATAAATTTATCCCAGTTAAACGTTTTTTTTTTTTTCCTTTAAATGAGGCTCCAAAAAAATTTGCTAATGTCTCACAGTTAGCTTCTAACTTAATACAGTACAATTACTACAACCAACGTCTGTTTATGGTTTAAAAAATCAGCGCGCTTAAACCTACCCCCAGCTAACGGCGGACGCTGCCCGCGGTTCACCGGCGTTTTGCTCATCGTTATTCCAGCAGACCACCAGCAGCAGCCGCAGCTTTTCTGACAGTGGTCCGCTGACGAGCCGCTGGTTTATAATTACTGTTTACTGGCGGTCCACAGTCGGTCTGTGGTTCATAATCAGTTCGACTAAGCTAACCAAAATGTCCTTGCACACAATAATGGATCAAAAACAATTTACAGTCAATTTATTTTCAGTGAACAGATTAAATATACAAATTTATTTACAGTATCAGATGGTTTCATCCAACGTGACTTCCAAATAGAAGCATTTAGATCATATATTTCTACCAATACAAAAGTCAACCACAAAATCAAAATCTTGTGCACACAAGTGAGCTAACCGCTAACAACAGAGCCTACAACTTAACTATACCTGGTTACTTTTAAATTACATGTATTTTCATATAAAAAAAAAATATATATTTAATTTGTCATTTCAGCAATCTGGACTCTGATTACAACAAGGAGTAGATGAAAGAGCTCAGTCAGAGGACACAGCATGTGGTAAAATTCCTGAATACAGTATTATATTGTGAATATCACAGGAAAAACCTGTAAAGTGATAATAATGTAATTTACTGTGAAATATTACAATTGCACGTTGTGTAATCCTGGAAATATTTTACAGTGTATCTTATGTTAACTGTGTGATGTTCACAGTCATATTGTCTGTATTGCTGTTAATTTCTAATTTTATAATTTAAATTTCCTATAATTATTTGTCAAAGAATAGTCCCTACAAGTTAATGTAATCTTTGAACAGATGCTTTTATCCAAAAAAAAAAAAGAAGAACATCTGCAGTTTGTTAAACTTCATGTAATAAGTACTTTTTAGTTTTTGTTTGTGTATTATTTTTAAACAGTAAGTTAATGTTTTGAAAAATTTATCTGTACCTTATGTGCTTCATGAATTATTTTTGTGGTTTGCATTTAAATCACAAATAAATGTCTTGTCTAAATTTATACAACAGATGCTTTGTGATTACCAGAAGGAAGAAAAGAGCAAAAAAGACCATTTAACAGAAACAAAGAATCAGTTGACCTCGCTGATGCGGATGAATGAATGCTTGTTCCATCAAAACAGGGAAAAAAGTCACCGTTCATAGCTTTTACTTTGACAGAAGTTGACAAAGAAAAGAGCTATAATAACTTTGAAAGCAGCTGATGTTGTGGATTCTGTTAAATTCTTTTTTTTCCTATATAAGAAAAAGGACTTTTGATGATTCTGTATGTAAACTTGTACATGTGAAGTTAAGTTGATGTGTTTGGCCCCCCCCCCCCCCCCCCCCCTTCAGATTAAAGTGTGTACTGCTCTGATTTATATTTGAGATATTGCTATTTTTGTAAAATCCTTATAGAAAAAATGAATATAATAAATAAATAAATAGGAAAAAATACTTCCAGAACTAAAGCTACTGAAACTGTCCCTATTGCACTTATTGTCTCATAATAAACTTTACACTTGGGTTTTAAATACACTGTTTAATGCTGCAAATGTTTATATTCAACCATAATTTAAATCTGAATCTGAATTTTGATTAATTCTGATTATTTTATTATGGCATTCCTGCAGTTATAATACAGGCCTGTGTATGATTCATAGATGTAAATCAGTTCAGTCGGTAAATTTTCAATTTCAGTTCAATTCTAGGGTGATTTATTGGTGTGACAAATATTACATTTTTATTTTCATGGTTGCTGCAAACAATTATAAAACAAAATGTAAAAAAAAGCAACATACAGTACATACATACATAAATTAATAAAATTTAATGAAAACTGTAAATAACAATAAATGTACAGTGCATACTTGCATAGTACTAAAGAAGAAATGAAAGATTAATGAATGTTCATTGCTTTGGCCACCAGGTGGCCCTAATACACCAGATTCAAGTAATGAACCCTTTCTGTTTAAATTCAGTGGAAAACGGTAAGAAAAGCTTTGTTTCACCATCATTAAACATTTTTAGACCACACATATTTACATCGTTACAATTAAAACTACGATATGTCAGACTATTTTTGATATATGTTCATTTTTTATATTATTATTTTTTTATTTTTATTTATATAAGGAGACTTAATCCATTTCTGTTTATGAATGAAGAATTTTGCATTCAATATAAGAAAATTAACGACATATTCAACAGAAAATAGCTTTGGATTTTCATAATAAAATATAACATCTTTGAGGACAAAGGTATGGGACACATTTGTAAGGTTAGAAACGTAGGCGCGCTTAAGTCAACCCATAATTTGTTGGTCCACACTGCAATCAAAAAAAAACAAATGGGCAACTGTTTCCTCCACAAAACCACAAAACGAGCAAAACTCATCGAAAAAATCTTCAAAATCAAGCCTTTAGAAAGACACGAGTAGGCTTAATGATGATAGAAGCTCATTCATGATTTCATTTAACATATTTTATTGCATCTTAAGCTATCAGTATCGGTTAAAATCAATAAGTTATTTAATTGCATAGATGCAATTGATGCTCTTATCAGTGCTGCTGTACCTGCACATGTGTGACAGAGTTGAGTGATGTTCAGATGTGTGGTCTGGTTGCTGATGGAATTGTTGAGCACACAGCTGTAGCTGTTTTTTATCCTGATACTCCACCTCCAGAGGTAGAGAGAGACTGATGCTGAGATCAGACACACTGATGCTGGACAATAAACTGTTTCCTTTGTACCAGGAGAGAGTCACATGACTCACATTCACCACTGAACACACCAATGAACAATTCTGCTGTGATGATGATGATGATGATGATGATGATGATGATGATGATGATGATGATGATGATGATGATGATGAATATTCTCTCATATGTACTCATGGATGTGAAATGAGTCTTCTGCATACATCACTGGTTGAGGTACAGAAAGAGCTGCAAGCTGAGATCTTCACTTCTCTCTCCACATTTATAAAAGATTAATACACATGGACAAGTAACAAAGAAGAAACCGATGCTTAATTGAACTGATTTAGTTTTTTTTTTATCATTTAATTATCAAAATTAATGTAAAATAAATTACATTTAATTTACAGGTAAATAACCAATACAAACAAAAATATTTAACTCACCATAGACAGTGAGAATGAATCTCTTGATCACACTGTTGGTCTGTAGTTGATAGAGTCCAGTGTGTTCAGTTCTGGTGTTTGTGATGATCAGAGATCCAGTTTGATGATCCAGCTTCAGTCTGTCTCTGAATCTCCCATCAGGAACATCATCAAATACATTGATGCTGCCATCCATTACATTGATTTTAGCTATTAAAGTCTTATTATATCCAAACCTCCACAGAATCAGATCATCATCCATCATTTCAGTAACACCAGAGTGTAGAGTGACTGAATCTCCCTCCAGCACTGACACTGACTCCACTGTTACCATATCACCAAACACACCTGACACTGTCACTGACTCTAATTTCACTGTATCACTAAAAATGACTGAAGTGTTAAAGTATGATTTGTCAGAGATTAAAACCCTTGATTTCTAAACATACACTCTGCTTACTCATGTGAAAGATATATACGCAACAAATTACAGTAGCGCGTGCAGCATCCGTCATCAGTACCTCTTCAGATCAATCATTGTCTTTTATTATAAAGTGGTAAAGTCATGAATTATTTGAAATAAAACAGATTCACTGTTATTGCACCAGCCCTATGTTTTACACTTTGTCTCTGAATTATGGTGAAAATGTTATTTTGTAAATTCTCTGGCTGATTAAAAATGACTCTGTAAATACAATCTATTAAATCAAACTAAACCAAGAAGTGATGTCATAAAATGAAAATGATTATAACTTACCAACCAGACGACACAAGCAGAACAAAATAAACATGTGAACCATTTTCGGATAACAGCACTTGTGAACAGTGTGTGAACATGCATGTGTCAGATTGTGAACCCACGGGACAGTGTTGAACTGCCAGAGTGTTGCATGATTCATCCACCAATAATATCTGAGCACCACCCACTCACTTCACATGCACACACTTCTGCTTGCATCGGTTATAAATATTCTGTTCTATATTATGCAACAATGAATTTCAGATGTTTTTATTGTTTAATAGATATTTTGCTCTTGAAAGTGTAAAATGGTTTTAGGAGGTTTACTAAGGGTGTGTTTTCTCAGCAGATCACACTCTGGTTATAGAAAAAAGATCACATGTTCGAATATAGTAATTCAGAAGCTGCCCCCTCACCTACCCAGATCAAACCACATCTTTGTATGAGCTCAATTGAAGTTTCACTTTGACTGACAGATCACAGAAGTGGCTAGAATTAGATGCATCACTCATGGAGATTTTTGCTTTGGTCCACTCTGTTTCTTATATAGTCTCAAGTCAGATATGGCCAATAATCATCAGGATCTATTTTATGATATAAATAAGTTATCCACTCAAGAACCTAAAACAAGGCAATGACGTTGTATGTATTTGGATACCAGCACATTCAGGCATTATGGACGGTTTCATCAGGCGCACACACCTGGCCTGAAGTTAACTTCCAGTCTGTGTTTGTGTTTGTTGTCTGAAGTTGGGCTCAGGTGGTTGTGCTGTGGGATTTGTTTTCCATACATTTATATGTGGCACTCACAATATCAAAAACTGACAGATTTTCCAAAAGGCTTTGTTGAATAAACATGAGCCCGTACTGCATGTTTAAAAATCTAAACGAGGCACAGGTGATTTTATATATCTGATAAAGCTGCACATGGATCCTAATGCCAATGTCTCCTTGTTACAGAAAGACGTCACCAGAAATCGATCCAGCAGCTTTCCATCGGTTTCTGGCCACAACACCAACAACAACTAAACCGACTTACCTTGCTAACTAAAAAAATACGTCTTACCTCGCTAATGGAGAAGATGGTAAAGACCTCGGAAACCCTTCATCTGCAAGCACCCGAAGCTCACGTTCCTTCTCCGAATACATCGACTGCCAGCCATCGTTTGGCGTTCCCCGAGAAGTTTGATGGCTCACCTCAAAATGCAAGGGCTTTTTACTCTAGTGTTCCATGTTTGTTCACCAACAACCGCCTCAAGCCCCAGCTTCACCTGTTCACTTCTCACTGGATGGGCGTTAGAGTGGGCTACAATGATGTGGAGTGAGAATCATACTGTCTTCCTTTCTTCTTGGCCTTCATCCAGCGGTATAAGGAGGTTTGCGAACATCCTGCTGGTGGAAAGGAGGCAGGTGAGCAGCTTTTTATCTCTACACCAAGGAAGGGGTTCGGCGTCGGATATGCTCTCTCTCTTCCTGCACACTCTCTGCACAAACAGGGTGGCCGGAGGATCCTCTCAAAACTACACTTCTGCAGAGGTCTGAGCATGGAGTTTTTTTACAGTCTGAATTAGCCCTGTCAAGAAGAGAAGAAATCCTTGGATCAATTCATTGGGCTGGCCATCCAGATTGATAAACTCCTTCACTCTCATCATCAGATTTGGCTCTCTTTCAGTTCCAGACGGCACCACATCACCACAAACCTGACACCTCACAATCTGTTTATTAGACCATCCACATCACCTGCCTCGGCTGGGTTCTTCTTTGTCAAAAAAAAAAAAAAAAAAAAAAGATGGAGGTCTTTGTTCCTGCATCGATTACCAAGGACATAACCATCAAGTTTCTCTATCCCTTGCCTCTAGTTCCTGCAGCCCTGGAACAGCTCCGAAAGGCAAGATACTTCACCAAGCTGGATCTCTGCAGTGCATACAATCTCATTTGCATCCGTGAGGGCGATGAATGGAAGGACGCTTTCCTCTACAACAACTGGGCACTATGAGTATCATGGAAAGAATAGGACTAACAGAACATGGAGTAAAGAACATAGGATGTTGTTGGAGTGGACAACTGCTTCCTAATGAATACAAGGCTACAGACGAGAATATGACATGTACAGTAGGCCTACCGTATTATACCAAGTATTTTTATGCTTTTGTTTGTGACACCTTTATTAGTCATGTGCTTGTAGAAGAAGCTTGGAATGGAAGGTCAAGGTTGTAATAAGTGCCTTTGTACCTTGTGTCTCTCATTAATGTTGTTAAAATGCACAAGTTCTTTTTTTTTTTTTTTTTTTTTTTGCTGAATTATTCAACTGAAATGTTAAGATATATCAATCAATCAATCAAGAGTTTATTGTCATATGTACAGGTAACACATGTATGCAATACAATGAAATACTTTTGTCAATCCTCTAGCAGCCAGGGACAGAATAAATAATCACAAAGACATATTCTAAAGTTTAAAGTGCTAGTGCATGTACATAAATACATAAGTGTGTTTATATTTGTGTATAAAGTGACCAGTGTGATGTAAACAGTCAAATATGCATGTACAAAGTCCAAATGAGGTAGGTTGTGGACAGACTATGTTATGTATTACACTCAAAGTCCATTTTAGCATATTGGGGGAAGAGGCAATGGATGACAGTCATTTACTAGCCTGATGGCCTGAGGGTAAAAGCCTCTCTCAGTCTTGATGTTCTAGCTTTAAAACTCCTGTACCGTTTGCCTGAAGGTAGGAGTGTGAAAAGGCTGTGCTGGAGGTTGTAGCATTTGGACCAATCAGATACACAACTATTTGTTATAATTAACAAATAATATTTAATGTCCCCTCATCTAACCAAAGGGTCTATGGACCCTTCCCCGAAAATGCAACAATCACCTCAAAAAAAAAAAAAAAAAAAAAAAAAAAACCAAAGGCACACTATCTGATAAAACTAGGTTTACAACTCCCAGGAATGTGGCAAAAATAGATTAAATGAAACGGGACAAATTTATCTTGACAAACTATATTTCATTATAAAGATCTCAGCCTCAAGCATCGACGACAGATCGCTGTTTTTCAATGGAAAGCTTATAAAGACTGTATTTGGTAAATTTGTGTAAGCAGTACACATCAAAACATTGTTAACCATAGCATGGTTTACAAGTGACAAGCATGTTGCTAGCAAGACTAGTAAGTGACTAGCACATCATTAGTATGATTACCAAGTTACTAGCATGTCGTTAACATGTTTCTAGCATGTTGCTAGCATGTTAGCAAGTAATGGACATTCTGCTAGCAGTTTGTTATTAGTGATTACAATTTTGTTGAATTTTTTTTGAATTGTTTGGAATTTTGTTGGGTGTTTATAGTGTTATAAGCAAGTGACTAGCATGTTTGATAACATGGTTAAGAAGTGACTAGCTTGTTGTTAGCCAAGACTAGCAAGTGAGGAACATTTTGCTAGCAGGTTGTTAACATAATTAGCAAGTGACTAGCATGTTGATAGAATGACTAGCAAGTGACTAGCATGACACTAACATGTTGTTAGCATGATTAGCAAGTGAATAGCATGTTGTAAGTGTAATTAACAAGTGGATAACATGTTGCTAGCATGATTAGCAAGTGACTAGAATGTTGCTTGCATGCTTATCAAATTCTAGCATGTTTTTAGCATGAATAGAAAGTGACTAGCATGTCATTAGCATTATAAGCAAAGTGACTAGCATATTGCTAGCATGTTGTTAAACAGTTTAGCAAGTGATTAGCATGTTGCTAGCATGATTAACAAGTTACTAGAATGGTTGATAGCATGATTAGCAAGTGACTAGCATGTTGCTAGCATGAGTAGCATGTGACTAGCATGATTAGCAAGTACCTAACATGTTGTTAACATGTTTCTAGCATATTGCTAGCATGATTAGCAAAGTGACTAGCATGCCACTAGCATGTTTCAGCATGTTTCCAACATGATTAACCATGTTTTCTAGCATGATTAGCACGTGACTAGCATGTTTCTACCATGATTATTAAGTTACCAGCAGGTTGGTAGCAGGATTAGCACATGACTAGCATGTTTCTAGCATGATTAGCAACTGGTGCAACATGTCATTAGCATGATTAGCAAGTGAACTAGCATTCGCTAGCATGTTTCTATGCTAATAAAAATGATAAATATACAATTTATAAATAATATCTGGTGGCTCTAGATTTTTTTTCTTGACTATATCCTCTAGTCTTGTGTATCTTGCTACTATGTGTTTGCTTGATAGGATTAAACTACGTGCCAGTCTTGACTGGAGCTGTTCCAATACCACACTGAGATACACTATGGTTGCTCAATATGGAGTTATCAAGATTGCTCTTTTCAGAAGGGGTTTAACAACTGAAGTTTTCAGGGAGTTTGGAAAAGTCCCAGAAAGAAGTGAGGCATTCACCACTTCTAAGCAGATCTGCTTCTAAACAGTTAAGCACCCTTTTGAAAAAAATATGTGGGAAATGTGTCAAGATAGCAGGTTGACGATTTTAAAGGCGCTTTACTATTTCTTTTTTTCTTCCAAAATTTTGCTATCAAAGTTTCTTCAAAAAACAAACATCATCTTTTTAATATTGCGGTCGAATCTGTCTGACCTCTGCGTAACTGATCTTCTCAGAAAAAAAGGAAGCAATCTCATTGCATTTGCTTTCAGAGAGCATTTCACTGGGAATCTGATTTGAAAGTATTTTTGAGGCCCGTATATAATAATAAACAGAATGCGTGGAGCACCTTTCAACACAATCCCTAAATATTCAAAAGACAAGTACTGACCAAATGGACACTTGCTTGCATTGATAGACATCTTTAAAATAGAGCAGCTACACCTCCACCTCTCCTAACAGTCCTGCAGACACTCATGAAAGTAAAGTTAGGAGGGGCTGTTTCATTAAGGACAATTGCACTGCAGATGTCTTCTAGCCCATGTTTCGTTTAGAAACATCAAATCCAGGTTGTGCGTGGTTATTAAGTCATTGATTAGAAATGATTTAATTTTTAGTGAGCTAATGTTTAAACATTTTAACTTGATGGAATTGCATTTTGTCTCAACAGCAATATTAATTTGGAAGGGGGCAGTATCTGTAGCCTTTTGGTAGGGATCCCAATTTTTCAGTCATCCGACTTTCTGTACATCCGCTGAATGGCTGGTCACCGGCTCAAAAACCTGAATATGCGCTGCCTTTGCTGCCTATTTATACTCACGCTGTGATCAGCAGCAGCTGGATTAAATAATCGCATACCAATGTGCATTGGCTCGTTTAGTTTAAACTCGAAGTGGATTGGTCTCTCTAGCAAGATCCCAATTCGACGGTCATCTGCCGTGACGTCTCTGTTCCCTCCTTCAGGGAGCAAGGGTAACCTTGCTTGGATTAAATCATTAAAAAAGGGGTCAGCTGTGGCCTAATGGTTAGAGAGTTTGTCTTTGCTGGCAGGAGTTGTAGGTGGGAGGGAGTGAATGAACAGCGCTCTCTTCCACCCTCAATACCCATGGCTGAAGTGCCCTTGAGCAAGGCACTGAATCCCCAGTTGCTCCCCGGGCACTGGATATATAGCTGCCCACTGCTCCGGGTGTGTGTTCACTTCTCACTGCTGTGTGTGTGCACTTGGATGGGTTAAATGCAGAGCACCAATTCCAAGTATGGGTTACTATACTTGGCAAATGTCACGACTTTTTTATGGGTTACCATACTTGGCAAATGTCACGACTTTTTAAAAAAAAAAAAAATCTCCTGTAACTATAGTTTAAGCTTTCTATAGATATATCTCTCATGTGTTTGTCAAATATTCGCTGAGTTTCAGTACATTTTAGTGACTCGTATCAAACAGATATGCGCGGAGAATGAGATAGCTGAAAGCCACAGCCTGTTTTATTTTCTTTATTTTACAAAAGCACAATGTTTTGATGATATTGTGAGTGTACACAAATAAAAAAAAAGACCCTTTTACAGATTCAAATGCTGTATTACTCGTATATGTACGATCAAATATGACAGAGCATTTTAGGTTCTTTTCACTGTTATCATTAAAATCTGCAAGTGGCATTGCCAGGGTCACCATAGACCCCAGGAGTGTAAAGACCCTTTGACTGAAAGGTTCTTTGTGGAACCAAAAATGGTTCTTCTATGGCCTCGCTGTGAAGAACATTTTAAAGCACCTTTATTTTTAAGAGTGTAGGAAGACAGTGCACTCCAATTACTTGTGTATGGGAGAAAGTGCAACACCCAGTGTGGCAATTAAACCTGCTTTCTACATGAAAGAGCCAATCATTGATTAGTAAAGTCATCGCGTCACCGCAGCTGCCGTTAGACGCTCCGGTTGCTATAGAAACAGGCAGTTCTCACACTCACGCTCATCGATGAATCGTTACACCCCTATCATATGGATCGATACATTGATACGATGTCTGACGATACGATGCATCAATGCCACACGTAGATGGATTACTGGATTACCAAAATAATCGTTAGTGGCAGCTCTAATACGGATATCAGATGTCTAACGATACGATGTATCGATGCCATGCCTGGCATTCTCGCTCAAACTCGCGTATCACGACTCGATATAAGGACTGCCCTTGCCCGACGGCACAAGGTGAAGCATAAAAGACGCTCGTGATTGTTGGTGGAACAGTCAAGCGCTGTGTGAGAAGTTTTCAGCGCACACTTTCTGAAGCATGAGGACACAGACAGCCGCGTCTAGACCGCGTGAATACTAAATCGAGCTCTCTTCCGCTTTTTTTTGTGCATGGATGAATAAATACATACAAAATTAAATCAAAATGTGCATTAATTAATCTGTTTATCAAACCAAAGTCCTTAGTCAATTAAAACTCCAAGGTTTAATAGCACACAGAGTAACATGAGAGCTTTAAATGCCTGAATCCAGATCACCACGATCATAAAAGTCACTTGGTCCAAACAATAAAACTTCTAATTTAAGGCCAGAAAATTTTGCGAAAGCCATGATTTCAGCTCCCGTAGGCATGCTAGCAAAACCTCAATAGAACATGTATCATTATGTTTAAGTGGGAAATACAACTGGGTATCTTCAGCATATAAATGAAACAATTCTCCATTTTTTGGAAAACAGGGATCGCAGTGGTAGCATGTACAGTAGGTAGACAACCAAAATGGGTAATACCGCCGGCGCAGGGCCGCGGCGTTAACTGCAAGTCAGTCGCATGTTAAATTCATTCGCGAAACTACCGCCAGGTGGCGCAAAGGGACGGATTGCGAACTGAATGTAATTGTAAAATGAGATAAAAGGAGGAGGTAAAACAATAACATTATGATATAACATTGTAACATCTTTAAAAAACATTAAAAAATGTACAGTGAGTTAATTTAATGTAGGATAGTCTTAGGCTACAGTCTACTCATCAAAAATTAAAAGAAAGACCTTTACACAAAGGATATATGCATGCTATTGTTATTAAACAGTCATTAAATATAAGGCCTATATATACGGATAAAAAGCTAAATGTTTTCATTTCGGTTCATTCTTGGTTTAAAAAAAATCCTTCAGGTTCCATTTGCAGAGCGAAATGAGAACGGTCCAGCATTTAGCAATAATTATTATTAATTCTGTTATTATTCTTGATTTTTTCAAACTGCTAACACTATGCAAATTATGCCTTTACTGTGTGACCAAAAATAGAGTATTTTCTGTTTCAGCGCGCTGGTGCCTCGCGCACATTCATTGGAAACAGTAGCCATTCACCATGCCATTCGGCGCGAGCAGCGGTCCACTTTGGCATGTCTTTGCTAATTATGATTTTTTTTTTTATTCATTTTACCTAATGAATAATAGTTAAGCTTGAAATAGGCAACATCACGAATATGGAAACGTTTGGATTTTATCCCGAATGAGAGCCCAACCTTTTACCTTATGGTTCGCTTTAAAATTATTATTCATTTATTTTTTTGTTTGTTTATAGCTAAGCCTATATTATTATATACTGCAATTTTATTTATCCATTAGAATTATATATTTTTAATTCTTGTTCTGTTCTGAAAAATTTGTTAAATGTAAAGGATTTGTTGTAAAGTGAAGGGAACTAAAAATATTCCTGTTGGCACATTATAACATTATTAGGCCAGGCAGCCGTTATTATTTTCTGAATGTAATAAAATTACATTCACAGGGTTTTTTTTTGGGTTTTTTTTTCCATTGCATCTGAAAATGACTTTGTGCAGCATATTCACTTTGCATGCTCAACTTGCCTCGCGCGTAGCTCAGCTGTGGACGATTTTAAAATGTTTAATATAAAGGTTGATGTCCCATTTTATACAGGAATTGTTCATTTTAAAAAAAAAAAATCGAATTATATTTGTTAGTCTAAATGAACTTGTTAACAATATAATTAGAACTATTTAACATGCACTGTGACATTTTACCCTTTTTAACTTATAAACTACTTGAGATTTTAAGTCAGTTTAATAGTATTGAAGTTCAAGTAAAAAAAAAAGGATTAATATGCAAAATGTCAATATTCTCATATATTAGGCCTATATTTTAATTTATATTTTAAAATTCCTTTAATAAAACAACGTGCATTTTCGTTATTCGTTACCTGTCCTTTATTTTGACAGACAACTTCTTGGGAAAAATATATTTGTCTGTACACTGATTAAGAAATTGTTGAGTGTTTTATAAATTATTTCCTTTATTTTAGTAAAAACGTGAGGCACTGTATAATTTCGTTCCCATTATTTAAGCCTAATTAAAACAAGAAACGAATAAATTAAACCTGCACGATTTAGCTAAATCATTGCAAGTCTAAAGAATGGACTGATTAATAAAACGTTCTCATGTTTAAACAGAAGTTCTCTCATTATAATGTAAATTTGTCAGCGTGCAAGATTTGCGCGGCGCGAGTGATGCTGAGTGCACGCGCAGCATTTATTCTTATTTGTTTTATCTTCATTACAAATCTTTTGGATAATTGCATGTACAAAAAAAATTTATGTTGTAATGCATATGCAAAATGTGAATTATTATTCATATTCAAATGTTTGTGTGAAAATTATTAATGCACATGCATGACCAGGGAGGCGCCCTCTAGATCACTTGTATTTTTTCCTGATAATGAATTAACTTAAAATTGTGGCGTCTCACATACATGAGAAATATATCAGCAGAAAGCTTGAAATGTATTTTTAAACGAATCAATTCAGAACGAAAGCATTACGTAATCTGTGAAGGTTGTATTTCTCTTTAAAGGCGATTCCATGTGGAGAGAGTCAGCACTGTGAATTTCATCTTGCAGCGGACAAGAAAACATTTGTTTATTAATAAATAAATTCAAATGTCTCCATTTTTACAATTATTGGGCTACTTCTGCCTGTGCTTTGTGGAAAACTTAATGCATGTGCTTGAGCGCGGACTATATTAAGGTTCATTATGGATTTATAGATGTAAATTTAATATAAACAAAGAATAATAAATAAAGAATAAATGCTGCGCGGTGCACTCGGCATCACTCGCCGCGCAAATCTTGCACGCAGACAAATTTACACACCTGCATTTAAATGCGGCTGCAATTTTATTTTTTTACTTAAATTATATGAAAGCATGTAAAGAAGGCTCCCTTTAAAATCACTGAAGTTGTCAATTAATGAAGCTCTTATTTACATCGTGTGTATTTTGTTGATTATAATGAGAGAACTTGAGTTTAAACATGAGAATGTTTTATTAATCCGTCCATTCTTTAGACTTTCAATGATTTAGCTAAATCGTGCAGGTTTAATTTATTCGTTTCTTGTTTTAATTAGGCCTAAATAATGGGAACGAAATTATACAGTGCCTCACGTTTTACTAAAATAAAGGAAATAATTTATAAAACACACAACAATTTCTTAATCAGTGTACAGACAAATATATTTTCCCAAGAAGTTGTCTGTCAAAATAAAGGACAGGTAACAAATAACAAAAATGCATGTTGTTTTATTAAAGTAATCTTTAAAATATAAATTAAAATATAGGCCTAATATATGAGAATATTGACATTTTGCATATTAATCCATGTAGCCTAGCTCACTAAAATAGGCTACCACTTTTAATGCTGCGATGCAATGTAAAACCACAATTTCTTTTGAATAATATAACACATAATTCATATTATATAAATAATACTGCACACCTATTAAATGTGTCAAATCTAAAATATGGTGTAATACTGTGTAGCTTAGAGAAAATATAAGCACAGGCTCAGGCACATGGCTTGACATTTATCCTGCTTGAATTCGTTCTAAGAAATGCACTCTAATCTAATCTAATAACTTCAAAAGTACCAAACTTTCATCTGTGAATATTAAATATTTTAACTACAGTGTTTTTCTTTCTGCAGCCGTCAAATGTAACACAGCGGTGAGGCAAAGCTGACGGCGAAAATGTGCTTGTTTGGTAACTTGTGATTAAAGCGCCACTCAGCGGTCAAAAGCTGCAAATGCACTTTGCAGACGCGGCGGCGGCGGTAGAAGTAACGTTTTGGATGGCCACCTACTGTATAAAGAGAAAAGTGAAGAAGCAATACATTACATTTAGTCATCTTGCAGACGTTTTTATCCAAAGCGACTTACATTGGGGGATAAATAAAGCGATTCTTCTTAAACAGACACAGGAAGTGCTTGTAATACCAATATCAGGCATTGTTCAAATAAGTTCAAGCTAGAAAGGAAAGGAATAAATGAAGAGAAAGAAAACTTTTTTTCAGTCAAGTAGTGTGGAAAGAGATGAGTTTTCAGCAGTCGCTTGAAAAAATGTCAGTGATTCAGCATTCCGGATAAGGATGGGAAGATCATTCCACCAGAACTTGAATGCAGTATAAGCTTGTCTTAAAGGGACTTTGATGTCAGTCACTGAGTGCCTCAAACAAACAGCAGCCAACTTTTACAGTTCCTACCGAATCAAACAGCAAGCTTATACTGCGTTCAGACTATAACTACCATAATTAGGAGACAACGGCATCCCATGAGGTTTAAACTGGAGCTGTTCACATCCTCAGACTTGGAATTATGCGTTTCCATGTCAACAGTATCAACATCAGAATGAAGCTACAGTACAGCAGTCATGTTCAATTGTAGTGTTATGTGCTTGAGACATGAGGTAGTTTAACGCTGTCTCTGGAGGCACCTTGTTGACAGTATATTTTTGTTTGTGTTTTTGTTTGTGTGTGTGTGTGTGTAAGCAGGTGCACGCAGTGTTTTGGAGGAGGCGTGGCAAGTGCAGCCCCTCTCCAGATACAGTCCTGCCTCATTCTGCTGGCTGAAGACATGTGTTTCTCGACTTTTCTGCCATTTAGACACGGGGTAGGGCTTTGGAAATACCAGTAGTTGTGGGTGGGATCATTTCCAGACAATAAAAACTGAAGCATTAATTCATTTCACCATTCAGCTTTACCAGATCTTGTGGCCTGAAGAAACTGCTTTCTCTTTTGGACAGGGTAAGGCAATTGCTTTTACAATCATTTTATCGAATATACTATTGATGGTAGTGAAATAAATTTGGCTTTAATCACAAAACATTTTTTTAATATATCACCTTTTTAATTTAAGTGACTATTTCCTTGTTTTCAAAGACAAGGCTTAAGCTAGTTCCAGACTAAAATGCATGTTTGAGTTGTCTTAATTGAAAATAACTTGCAGTAATTAGAGTTTTTCTAAGGCATCTTTTATAAAAGCTGCTTAAATATGCCAATTTAACTAATTCCTGGCTTAAGATAAGACCTGTCTGTGAAATCGGGCCTAGATGTTATATCACGATATACAAATTTCGTAATTGTAATCTAAAATGTTTTTTTTTTTTCTTTTTTCTTTTTTCTTTTTTTCAAATTGACTAAAATATACAAAAAAATATATACCAAATTGGGGGATAACAAAAAAAATGTCAACCTGAAATACGGTTGAAGTATTTAATCTGATTTTCTAAATGATCTGATTTTAGGAGTCGGAAGTATTATTTAAGATCAGTGTATAAATAGTTGTTGTGGTGTATTTTCTTAATAATTTTTTATGATTTGTTGTAGTTCTTTTTTTTGTTGTTGTTTTTTTTTTTTGTTGATGGTTGTTGTGATTCTTCTAACAATAACGGTATAAAAGTGCTATGACAAGTCTCAGTTAGTCTAGTACAGAACATGTAGCCAGGGTTTTATTTAAGAATATGATAGACAAGAAAAGAAAAGGTAAGTACTAGTATTAGTTGGTTAAGTGCAGGCGAAAAAGATGAGTCTTTAGATGTTTTTTTGAAAAAAGAGTAACGACTCAGCTGTTCGAATTGAGATCGGGAGGTCATTCCACCAGCTAGGCGCAGTCCAGGAAAAAGTCAGTGAGAGTGATTTTTGAACCTCTTTGTGATGGCACCACAAGGCATCGTTCACTTGCAGAACGCAAGCTTCTGGAGGGTGCATAAGTTTGAACTAGTGAGTTTAGCTATATTGGTGCCACGCCAGTGGTCGTTTTGTAGGCAAGCATCAGTAAATTGAATTTGATGCGAGCGGCTACTGGTAGCCAGTGAAAACCTGATGAGGAGAGGAGTACACGTGAGCTGTTTTTGGCTCATTGAAGACATCCCTTGCTGCTGTATTCTGGATCAGTTGCAGAGGCTTAATAGTACATGCAGAAAGGCCCGCCAGGAGAGCATTACAATAGTCCAGTCTGGAGAGAACAAGAGCTTGGACAAGATGTTGGGTGGCTTGCTCTGACAGGGACCGGTCATTGTAGCAATATGGTCTGTGAAGCTTAACTGATGATCCATCACAACTCCTAGGTTTCTGGCTGTCCTGGAAGGAGTTATGAGTTGTATAGAGAAGTTGTGATGAAACGATGGGTTAGCTGGAACCACCAGCAGTTCAGTCTTAGTAAGGTTGAGCTGAAGGTGATGGTCATTCATCCAGCTAGAAATGTCACTCAGGATGAAATGTGAGCAACTGCGAACAGCACATCTGGTTGGAAAGAGAAGTAGAGTTGAGTGTCATCAGCGTAGCAGTGATAGGAAAAGCCATGCTTCTGAATGACAGATCTTAATGACGTCATGTAGATGGAGAAGAGAAGTGGTCCAAGTACTGAGCCTTGAGGAACCCCAGTAGCAAGTTGTTGTGACTTAGAAACTTGACCCCACCAAGACACTATGAAGGATTTATCAGAAAGGTAGGAGTTAAACCACTGGAGTGCAGTTCCAGAGAAGCCCATCTTTCTGAGGGTGGACAGGAGAATCTGGTGATTAACGGTGTCAAAAGCAGCAGACAGGTACAGGTGCAGATCTTGGGTCCTGAGGATAGTCTGTATCTCTCCTATCAGACACATAGATAGGTGTGACAGGTTGTGTGTCCAATGACAGGTTTGTTGAAATTATTATTTTATTACAGTGGATAATCTCTTTTTTGTGTAACAGATAAAATGGACATATTCCGCAGTAATGGGGTTTGTTGTTGTTTTTTTCCAACATATATTATGATTGTAATACTTGTTATTAAACGTGAACAGTTTTTTAAGTATGTATGTATATATATATATATATAATATATATATATATATACACACACAAAACAATAAAAAGTATTCCTGTTTTATACCATTTAAATGTTTTTCATTTGTTCTTTCATATCTTAGTTCCTTCAGTGGTATGGATTTGCAGTCTATGGAGGCCGTTTCCGGGCCTCTAAATGAGGGAAATTGTTTCTATCTGTAACATCTGCAAGTCCCTCAAAAACACGCATGTCCATCCCAATCACCACTGACATGTGCTCCGATTACAAACAAATCAGGGAACATATTGAGCATGCTGAGCATTCCCTGAAAACATCAGAGTCCAGGATTAAAGGAAAGCTGGGGTCTTTGGATGAACACATGGAGCATCTTATCAGAAAAAGAAACAAAATATTGAGCATCAGAAAAAAAGAAAAATGCATGACCATGGATAAATTACAACACAGAGAAAAAGTCTGCTGAGGAATTGCTAAGGTATTCCAAAAGCTGCTCTGGAACAGGCTGAAAGAAACTTAGAAACTGCAAGATATGCTCAAAGAGTAGCTCAAGATAGGAAGAATGCAGGTGAGGGTGTTGCAATTGCAGGTGGGGGGTACTGCTTGCAATACCAATTATCGGATGGATTGCTGGTAAGAAATTAATTTAAGCATCTTTCTGAATAGTTTCTGAAGCGATGCATTTAAAAAAACTCTTGACTGATGACATTTCTGCTTAGATGACATTTCTTGTTTCCATCTAGGCCCGATAATGCTGAGTGAGGGAGTGCGAGAGTTAAATGAGGCTTCAAATGCCATCAGTGCAGCTGAGCAGGAGCAACAACAGTTTAACTCTCAGGTGAAGGAGAACCACAGAAAAGTGTCTGAATACCAGTCAAAGATCTCTCAGACACAATATGAAATCGAGCAGACGAATGAGGCGTTGAAGAGGATTTGAGCGTGAGATTGAGGAGGTTCAAAAGCATCTACAGAGCACAGGAGATATCCAGGAATTAGTGCGGAGAGCTGTGAACCTTCTGAGTGTTCTTAGTGGAAGAGTCAATGTACTAGAGAAGCAAACACAGCGATTCATCCCTCTGGGAGCCTGTGGTAAAGGCCATGGAAGATGTGATAAAGGCAGTAGCAAATATTGCAGAGAATAGGCTGTTCTACAGTCATGGCATACAAGGACTCATAAACCCTTTGAGGGAGAATGTTGGAGGACTGCTGGCTCTATGCAAATCTCCCAATAATTCTGCATATGGCAGCTATTATAAAAAAAAAAAAAAAAATCACATTTTCTATAAACCAATAAAATAAAAAAACTATAGAAATAGTCAGTTATTTACAGTTTTTTTCCCCTGCCCAATTTACACATTTATTTAGTTATTTTAGCTTGTTGTTATTGTGAAATGTCCAAACCATACAAAAAAGGACACATACATTAGTACAGTATATAACCATATATTCCTATAACTAATCAAAAATCTGTATAAGTGGGTACGAGTTTGGGATGGGTTGTAAAATGTTGATTCTGTACAGTTACTGCACTAAAAATCTTTGTAACTAAACATGTACATTAATCCATGTGTGATTTTATACCTGAATATGATATGAATTAAGTAGAGAACATCAATAGATTTGTTGTTGCTGTAAGCCTATTTACCTTTAATAAATGCATTATCAGAAAAGATTTGGCCTACATGCTTTATTATGCAATAGAAAACTGAAAACAATTGTTGATATTAATTTCTCTCTGGGGTTTTCTTTCTGGGGTCTCATCACTGTCATTTGGGTATATAGTGAAAACATTTAAGATGGCTATTATTAAACCTCTTATAAAAAAAAAAAAAAAAAAAAAAACCTTCATCTAAGTGAATTAGTTAATTATAGACTGATCTCAAATCTACCTTTTTCTGTCAAAAATTCTAGAAAAAGCAGTATCCCCACAACTATGTTCATTTTTAGAAAGAAATGGTATCTGAAACCTTACCCCCGTCTATATAATCTAGGATAGTATTAATAATGCAACGTAAATGTTTTGAAGCAAGACTATGGGTTAAGGCCAAAGTATGCTTCTTTTTTTTTTGTACACAGATGTTCGACATATGCGTTTTGCTCCAAATTGCAATGCCTCTCCTGGCCTAATGGGGCCAGTGTTTGCGCAATCTCTCGCCATGAGTTAAAACCATATAAATATTTTTGTATTCTTTCACGCTACAGTTGTACAAAATTAGGATATTTTCTAACCTCTTCGCATAATCTCTCATCTATGTAGGGCTCCATTGTCCACTGTAGCTAACCACATTCCGGTTTGTTCTGTTTATGCAGTTTTTCTTCAGCTACCTTGTGAATCGAAACCCCCACGGCAGGGTTGCCACCTTGCAGATAAACTAATTACTGCAATATAGTTAAATGCGCATGTGCGACCTGCACGTACAAAGTAATCCAGTGGTGCGCGTACTTCTCTGTGCGTGACATGAATTTCGTTCATCACTGTACACTGTCCCTCGAGTATACGTAAAAAAGTATTCTTTGGCCTTCAAAGCTATATTTTTATTAAATCAAGCAAATTCACAGAAATATTGACATATATGAACAAAGAGCTAAGCTATTGTTTGTTTATTGTTTTAAAGGATTTGTATTTTTGTATTTAAATTTAGTAGTTTTTATTAAGATATAATGTGTTTATTGTTTCTGTTACAGAATTTGTCTTAGTGACATTCAATGCAGTATTTTATTAAAAGATAATGCAGAGGCCTGAAACTTCACAGACTAAAAACAAAATTAAAGATAAATATTTACAATGGTGAAAAATTAAAGAATTAAGAGATGTTAAAAACTGCTTACCACAGTTTTAGATTAAACACTCTCTTGTAGAAGGACTTTCATTTAATTCTCGTATACTGTATTTATTCTTGTTTTTCCCGTGAACACTCACCACATGCTTCACCAAAGTCTGAGAATAGTCTAAAAACTGTACAAAAAACAATGACAAAGGTATACATATGTCTATATGCTTTTCAAGGGGATGCAGTATAATGTTATGGTTCTTAATTGTGATAATTTTACAACAAGGTGTGTGACATATTCCATCTAGCAAATCTGCCAAAAGTGGACAAAACAGAAAAATTGTAGCACGAGGTTGATGCTTATGCCTGATGGGAAGTACATGCAGGTCTACTCTTTAATGTCTAGCGGAAATATTGCAAGAAACAAGTACGTCAAATAAAATGTTGAAAGAACGAGTACAACAAATAAAATGTGAGCATCGTCATCAGCTATCTGAACAAGAGGTCTAAATCTAGTGGTGTAAGGAAGAAGTAATTTTAAAACAACATTTACAAAAATATACCCAAATGTCCCCAAGCGTAATTCTCTGTATTCATATGGTAATTTTTCTTTAGTCATTTGGTCTCTTGAGTTACATAGGGTATTTTGTTCTCACAAAATTCCTTTATATTTTGTGTCTGTAGCCTTTTCAAGAGCGTGGAACTTTAAACAAGCTCGATCTTTACTGAATGTGTAGCTTTTGAGTTCAATGGAGAGATTTGTTTCAGTTGTTAGAGTTTTGTGTAAATCAGCAACCTTACTTTTCATGTTGATGGTTCATCGTATTTATTCAGAGATGGATAATTGTCCTAAAAGTAATACCAATTCAGTCAACACACTCAAGTAGAAATCTAGCAAATCTGACAAAACATATCCTAAAAGTAATATCAATTTAGTCAAACAGTATCGAGGAGGCTCACCTACAGTCATATACAGTCCAACAAACAAATGTGTACACTTTCACAATGTGTCCATTAAACTAACGGCTGTTGGAAGAACATCCAAGGTCAACACAACGTGGGTGGGATACATGGGTGAGGGGGAAAGGTCACAGACATAAATCTTTTGTCATAAGCTGCATCTTAGGGACTACTGTGATGACTGCACCATTTCCAGGACATTGCTGTGGGCTTCCCATCCTCAGTGCTTACATCAGTCTGCAGACAAAAACTCTGCAGCAAATGCACAGAAATAAAGAATCAAGTGCTATAATAACATTGTTTGAAATTGCAATACTTAAATGACAACTTAAGATTTAAGTAGATTTCTTATTCATTTCCATAGTTTACTCACTCAAAGCCTCTGATGGTAGCATTCCTTCATCAGACAGTCTCCAGCAGATAAACACACGTGTCTCATCTGTCCCTGTAACATCCAGACAAAAAAACAAGTCACCTCTGTGATTTATGTGCTCAAACAAATATTATAATAGCATATTTTTGAGAATTACATAAATATTGGAAATTGGAAAAGTTGCTGCTTAAGTTTTTATAATAGCAATTTGCATATACTCCAGAATGTTATGAAGAGTGATCAGATTAATTGCATAGTCCTTCTTTGCCATGAAAATTAACTTAATTAAAAAAAAAACCTTTCCACTGCATTTCATTGCTGTCATTAAAGGACCTGCTGAGATCATTTCAGTAATCATCTTGTTAACTCAGCTGAGAATGTTGACGAGCACAAGGCTGGAGATCATTATGTCAGGCTGATTGGGTTAGAATGGCAGACTTGACACGTTAAAAGGAGGGTGATGCTTGAAATCATTGTTCTTCCATTGTTATCCATGGTGACCTGCAAAGAAACGCATGCAGCCATCATTGCGGTGCATAAAAATGGCTTCACAGGCAAGGATATTGTGGCTACTAAGATTGCACCTAAATCAACAATTTATAGGTTCATCAAGAACTTCAAGGAAAGAGGTTCAATTCTTGTAAAGAAGGCTTCAGGGCGTTCAAGAAAGTCCAGCAAGCGCCAGGATCGTCTCCTAAAGAGGATTCAGCTGCGGGATCGGAGTGCCACCAGTGCAGAGCTTGCTCAGGAATGGCAGCAGGCAGGTGTGAGCGCATCTGCACGCACAGTGAGGCGAACGACTTTTGGAAGATGGCCTGGTGTCAAGAAGGGCAGCAAAGAAGCCACTTCTCTCCAAAAAAAACAACAGGGACAGATTGATCTTCTGCAGAAAGTATAGTGAATGGACTGCTGAGGACTGGGGCAAAATCATATTCTCTGATGAAGCCCCTTTCCGATTGTTTGGGGCATCTGGCAAAAGGCTTGTCCGGAGCAGAAAAGGGTGAGCGCTACCATCAGTCCTGTGTCATGCCAACAGTAAAGCATCCTGACACCATTCATGTGTGGGGTTGCTTCTCATCCAAGGGAGTGGGCTCTCACAATTCTGCCCAAAAACCACAGCCATGAATAAAGAATGGTACCAAAACACCCTCCAACAGCAACTTCTTCCAACAACCCAACAACAGTTTGGTGAAGAACAATGCATTTTCCAGCACGATGGAGCACCGTGCCATAAGGCAAAAGTGATAACTAAGTGGCTCGGGGACCAGAATGTGGAAATTTTGGGTCCATGGCCTGGAAACTCCCCAGATCTTAATCCCATTGAGATCTTGTGGTCAATCCTCAAGAGGTGGGTGGACAAACAAAAAAACCCACTAATTCTGACAAACTCCAAGAAGTTATTATGAAAGAATGGGTTGCTATCAGTCAGGATTTGGCCCAGAAGTTGATTGAGCATGCCCAGTCGAATTGCAGAGGTTCTGAAAAAGAAGGGCCAACACTGCAAATACATGTAATTGTCGATAAAAGCCTTTGAACCGTATAAAGTGCTTGTAATTATATTTCAGTACATCACAGAAACAACTGAAACAAAGATCTAAAAGCAGTTTAGCAGCAAACTTTCTGAAAACTAATATTTATGTAATTCTCAAAACTTTTGGCCACGACTGTACATTTACGTTACATGGTAGTTGCTGATGTGTTAACTCACTTTTATTCAACACAATTGTTCCTCAATTTTTCAACAGAACTAATAAAATAGATAACTTATGTTTAGTTACTAAATTTGTTTATTTACATTACGCTCATCTAATGTAAACAGTGTTGACAACAGTGAATTGTACATAGTAGCACACATTCATTACCCAGATGACTATTTTATGTTGTGATGTGCTCATCTGCAATACTTATCAAAGATTTTCCTGTCATATATCAGTCCAATAGATAGCTAAATTTGTCCACACATTGAAAAAGTCAATCAGACCAAACAAGGTCTACCAAAAACATATATATATTTTATTTTTCATATGCAAAAGTGAAAAAAAAAAATATGCAAAGTGTATTAAAACCATTTCAGCCCATGCTTTCGTCAGTGCTCACAGGGCAAATAGCAACACCACGCTTATAGCACAATTGCAAATTGTTGTCAGCTGATCTTAATCAATGAAAGATAATTGTCGTGCCAACAATTTCCATTTACAAAAAACATGCAAGATCTACCTTTCGTTTAATCCTGTTGGGGTTAATGATTTCAACTCAAAAATCCAAAAATCCTCTCTTTGTAACAAGTGTCTATCACGGTTACCACCTCTCCAATGCAAAAGAACTCTCTCAATGCCCAGGAATTTGAAATGAGAAAATGTTTTGTAGACTCAAAATAATGAAAAATTGGAGAAGTGTGATCTTGTCTCCTGATAGCAATAATTTGTTCAACAATTCTAGTGCACAATGCACGTTTTGTTTTACCAACATACAGTAAAAGGCAAGAACACAAAATTATGTGTATCACATGTGTTGTTTTAAATGTGATCGGTTGTGTAATTTTGTAAATTTTACCCGTTAATGGATGTGTAAATGACTTGCATTTTAAATAATGAGAACAGGCAACACAATCTTTACATGGAAAATTTCCATTGGGCATCAGAGAGGGTCCCAGGAGTGAATTTGTGGGTATCTGCACGCACCAATTTATCCCATAGATTTGGAGGCCTGCAGTAAAACAAAGCCTGACAAGTCACAATCGCTCTGTATGATATGCCAATGTTTATTTGATTGCCTTTTTGATTTCTGGACTCAAGGGATTAAAAGTAGATTTAAATACACAAGAAAACTTTTTTTTTTGGGTCAAGATGGTATCTTCTGGCAAAGATCTAATTTTGTCTAAAGCAGTGTGCGGGATGAGCACTCTTTGCATGTAAAATATGTTTTTGCAGTTTCCTTTCTAAACAGAGAAGATACAAGTTGGCCATTGATGACAGAGATGTTTGTCCAAAAAAATTCCTGTCTGTTGTCCCCACATGATAGGTGAACTTGATGAATGGCCAAGACAATTCATTAATTCAGAACCTTTGTAAATGATAAAACAGTCATCAATATATCTCTTAAACTATAACAAAATATTGATAAAATGATTATTATTTAAGATATATTGATCTTCAAGATAGCCAAGATATAGGTTTTCATAGTCAGGGGCCATAATGGCACCCATTGCTGTGCCCTCAATTTGCAGATAAATTTTCTTCTCAAAAAGGAAATAGTTCTTTGTCAAAACCAATTCAACCATATCCACAATAAATTTGGTTGGCAGACCTTTATCATCACTGTGCAAATCAAGAAAATATTTCAATGCCAAAAGAAGGGATGCAACAACACAATTTTTTCAGATCCAGTCCGATACCGAAAATTCTGAGGATCTGCCGATAACGATCCAATCCGTTTTTTTTATTAAATAAATGTAGAATTTCTATACTTCTCTGTGTTGACCTGATCATCACTATTTTGTGTTAATCACAATCTACTACATATACACAACTTCATTTTAATAAAAAAACAAATGAAATATATAATCATAATCTGACAAAAATACTATAATAAACTAGGTTAGTGGATAATTCAGCAGCAAAAGATACTCTAGATTCTAGAAAAAAATCACAGGCGCACAATAATTGTATAAAATCTAGTGAAATATTTTATTTACAAATAAAAGTGATTAAGTCTTTGTATTGTTGTAAAAAACATTCATGAAAAAACAAGTATATACATTTATAAAGAAATCTAAAAGACATTTCTTTTAAATGTATAGCACAGTAATAAAGGGCCGCAGCATATGATAGATAGGACAGAATAAGAAAAACTATTAATAAACTTTGATTGCACAGAAAAGTATTATAATATAGCCCTTAAAAGTTTGTAAACATTGCAACGTCTCTGGGTGGGCGGGGCTTAGCTGGAGGCAAAAAAGAGGCGTGGACGCAATGTTGACAAGCGTAAGCTAGCACGTTTTAGGAGGATTTATTAAACATGGATGCAGAAGAAGGTTCGGAAACTTTCCGAATATGTACAGTCACTGACTCTGTGGGACCGCGACAAAAAAAAAAGAATAATAAAAAAAAGTGGGCGTTAGCATACATTTATCAATTAATTCAGTTGATCACTCAGTTCACTGACCAAACTGGTTATCTGACCAAAATATAATGACGAGTGGATAACATTACAGTAGACTAATTTATTTATTTATTTATTTTTAGCTAAGCCTGGTGTCGTTCTTGTATCTTGTTCTCACTGGAAACATTTTAACCAGGTTTTGGATATTTCCTAGACAACATATGAATTACTTTCGGGTGGTTTGGGGAATTTTGTCAAGGCTTATTGTCTATTGTAACCTATCGCTGGGCTAACTATGATTAGCAATGTGGATTATTTTTAAGAGACCATTCAAAGGATGGCACACACATCTATCGCTGTATGTTTGTTTAACATTTAAGCTAGCTAGTGCGCTGAAGGTTGTCGACTTTTCACCTATAAAAACATAAACTTGCTGATTTGTACTAGATAAAACCAACACACCAGTACATATGCATAGATTATTTTACCTAATATGAAGTGTGAACTGCAAACACAAGCATTATTTATGATCGTCTCTGTCTAGTCTGTACGCCGTATTGCATTCAACAACAATTGTCTTCTTGATTTCTGTGAGGGGAATGTCGACCGGGATCCGGTGAAACTTTAGTTTTTGAACCAAAAGTGCTGTTCCTTCTATTCTGGTAGCCAAAAAACACAACAAGACGACATTTTAAAGTCAAAACCTCAAACTTTTAGCGCGCCTGCTATGAGTTCTTCCTTATGTTTTTGCCTCCAGCTAGAGAGCGGTGACGTCACAGTGACGTAGGCGATTAAGGGGTCTATACTACAGGCGCCAAATACAGAGCGGCACAGAGCGCGTATGCACATCCTGAGCGCAGAATGATGAGCTTGAAACAACATGGAGTCACAGTGTGCACAGGCTGCGCAGCCCTCCGAGTCCACATAGAACAGTTAGTACAACACACAAGCTGCTCGGCTCGTCTTCAGTTCTCTCTTCACAGAAGTTCAGTCAGTGTACTGTTTGAGAAAATGAATTACTCCGGGATATTGGTTTATTTTGACTCAGAGGGAGTGTCAGCCCACGTTAAAAAAGTAAGTCATTTGTGGATTAATGCTTACTGAAGACGCGAACCGTTTCAAACGATTCAGTCCGATTTGGTGAACTGGTTCAACCGGTTCACTAAGAAGAACCGGTTAAATCGAATGATTCATTCGCGAACCGAACATCAATAGTACAAAGGGAAGAGATATTGATACTTAATGTATTAAATCTGTGCGTTAGTTTAATGAGCCCTTTTCTTTGAACAGTTTTAAACCTCAGTTACTGTGCGCTCTTAAGAGAGTTTGGTGGTTTTGACTGTAGTAACCGAACGCGACACAGTTTGATTGCTGAATGGAGGATGACAGACAGCTGCAGTGGAAAGAGTTTATGTGAACTTGAATTTAATGACTTCAATATTAATCTGTACCTCACATGGAACTATGGAACAGCATCAGAACACATGAAATATGTTCTTGAAAACGTTCGGTGCTTTCTAATGTTTTTGTGCCTTTCGTGGGGCTCAACAATAACACAGAATAGTATACGCACAATATCAGATTTGGATCAGTCTCGTCTGACTGATACCTGATCCTCAGAAAATGCCAGTTATCGGAGCCGATACCGATCCGTGCATCCCTAGCTAAAAGGACCCCAGTGTGAGGAATGTTAGTGTATAAAGAGGTCACATCCATTGTAGCAAGTATAATGTCTTCCTCTAGATCTTTTATGACAGACAGACATTTAGGAAAGTCTCTGGGACAGCTGGGAAGAGATGTCACTAGAGGCCTCAAAACAAAAGTCCACAAAAATTAGGGAGTGGCTCTGTAAAACTATTAATACTTGCCACTAAAATGACCCATATTCATTTCCCATGTTATTTCAATCATGCCTGAGTGATTATTTGCTGAATATTTGAAAGAAATGCATTTTTATTATTTATAATTCCATTTGATTTCCACAAATCAATGTTTATTTTTCCTTTCTTCACTTATATATACACTTATATTCACACTTATATTCACACACACACACACACACACACACACACATATTGTATTTTTATATCAGTTTTACACACATTGGTCAAAAATTACCCATTTAGAAACCTTTACCATGGTTGAAGCAAAAACTCTGCAGGAATGTGGCTCAATGCACAAAGGAGCTGGTCAAAGAGCTTGTCGTGCCACATATCAAGAGGTGCTTGAAGGGCAGGCCCCACCTTAAAAACTATATGCAGAGGCAATGGGAAGATGTCGGATAAAAACATAATCACACCAATCGAAGAGAAAGAGGTGCAGGATCTGCCCAGCTGCCAAAGACAGAGAAGTCAGCAACTGTTCTCATTGTCAGGCCGGTGTGCAAGGAGCACAAACCTGTATTTGTCATTTGTGATGCATGTAACCACTGATATGGCAATTTGAGATGTAGCTGTACCGGTGTGATTTAAGACTTCGGAATTGTAGAGAGTTCTGTGCAAAACTACTGAGCCACCCCCTTTATCAGCAAGTTACCCCACTATATCCTTGTCTCTGCATAATTTATCAAGAGCATCTTTTTCTGATTTTGATAAATTGAACTTTTGCCACTAAATAATTGTTCAACATCTCTTTCCACCAATCTACAGAAGGTATTCATCGAAGGATTTATGACATAAGGACAAAAGGTGCTCTTCGGCTTGAATTTCAAAACTTTGTTCAAAAGACTTACTTCATGGGGTTGGATTTCCTTGCCTGTGGGATGGGAAGATCAAGTTGTCCTTTGATGAGCAACCCTTTTTTGAGTCAGTTGTGACATTCCTCCTCTTGCCAGCCCTCTTGCCAGAAGTGTCATATATATTAAACAGACATTTAATTAGCATCTTTAAAGATGTATATGATTGAGAATGTATATAAATGCACTTTGAAAATGTATGCATGTTTGCTGGAGCTCCCCTGTTATCTATAAATAATAAAATTTGTTTTTACAGTAAAACCACAAATATACTATACTATCCAGCATCTTTATACCTTCAACATTTCAACAGTTGGCTCTACAGTAGTTGAACAGATGCAATTTTAACACAAGGATAGCGTTGATTACTCCCATTTGAAAACGCCCGCATCGCTGTACTACTCCGTGTTCGATGATGACGTATCCTCTCCCGTCCTGTGGCCTCCTGGGATAGAGAAGTATCCATCAGATGAACACTTAATGGGATAGTTGTCCCAAAAATTCTGTCATTATTGTTTGATGTAAATGAGTTTGTTTTAGTGTTTTGTGTTTTTTTATTTGAAAAATTTCTATTTGTCTGATTTATTGGGTTATATTTTTGTGTTTGGTTTGTTAGGATTTGTGACTTCGATAGTATTTTTTTTTCCTACTATGGAAGTCAATGGTGCCCCAAAACAGCCTGGTTACAAACTTTCTTCAAAATATCATCCTTTGTGTTCGGCTTCTCCATCAGTTGCGTGTATTTGTTCAACTACTTGAGGGTTAGTAAACAATGACAGATTTTTCATTTTTGGGTCAGCTATCCCTTTAAGGTTAGTAAACAATGACAGATTTTTCCTGGGGATTTCTCATCTAAGGTAAATCTTGCCTACTCTTTTATGAATACTCATGATTTTAAGATGGAAGAAGAAACAGGATGAAAGGGTGATGAATATGTATTTCAGTGCAATATCTCCTTGGCCATTCCAGGAGCAAAATCAAGACAGACATCTAACCTTTTTTTTACTAGTACTTGTTGAGGGAGATTACCCCCCAGATGCGCACCAATAGTTATTGAACATGTTAATAAAGATTACCTAAATGTCCTAATTGAACTATGGCCTAATCCTGGTTTAGACTAAGCCCCGTATGTGAAAACCAAGCTAACTAAATCTCATAACCGTGACACTTCACAGTCCTGTCAAAGCCATTTCTGTGGAACTTTCTTGCAACATTGTGCATTTCTGAAACAATTTTGTGAGTTCTCAAGCGGAAACCAACACAACGGCTGCTTCAGTTTCACTCCTCATTCCTGAGAGTCGGCAGACCATAGATTCCCGGTCTCTCAATTTAGGAAAAAATTGAATGTGTGTCCTGTTTCCTTCATGGTACAAGATAGATCAGGCCTAACTGCAAAACAAAAATCGTCTTACTCATGTTTTATATATATATATAATTTATTATTGTATTATAGTTTCAGTCTGGGCCCTTAGGTGTAACATACGCTTCTCAATGAATTAGAATGTCGTGGAAAAGTTCATTTCAGTAATTTCAACTCAAATTGTGAAACTCGTGTATTAAATAAATTCAATGCACACAGACTGAAGTAGTTTAAGTCTTTGGTTCTTTTTAATTGTCATGATTTTGGCTCACATTTACCAAAAACCCACCAGTATTTACAAATTAGAATATGGTGACATGCCAATCAGCAAATCAAACTCAAAACACCTGCAAAGGTTTCCCGAGCCTTCAAAATGGTCTCATCAGTTTGGTTCACTAGGCTACACAATCATGGGGAAGACTGCTGATCTGACAGTTGTCCAGAAGACAATCATTGACATCCTTCACAAGGAGTGTGAAGCCACATTGCCAAAGAAGCTGGCTGTTCACAGAGTGCTGTATCCAAGCATGTTAACAGAAAGTTAAGTGGAAGGAAAAAGTGTGGAAGAAAAAAGATGCACAACCAACCGAGAGAACCGCGGCCTTATGAGGATTGTCAAGCAAAATCGATTCAAGAATTTGAGTGAACTTCACAAGGAATGGATACATACTTTCCAGAAGGCCAACAATTCACTAAAAATGTTTTTTTATTTTATTTTATTTTATTTTTTATTAGTCTTATGAAGTATTCTAGTTTGTTGAGATTCACTAAAAATGTTTTTTTATTTTATTTTATTTTATTTTACTAAAGACTTCTGTCTGTGTGCATTTAATTTAATACACAAGTTTCACAATTTGAGTTAAATTAATGAAATAAATGAACTTTTTTGATGTCATTCTAATTTACTGAGAAGCACCTGTACTGTACATCAATCGCTCAGATCAGTGACTTGAGACTGAGGCACTTTTTGTTTGCTTGTTGAACTTCACTAAAAAATATTTGTACTCCTGTTATTTCCTTCCTAATTTACATTGTCAAATAAGAAAGTAAGGGTAACATTTTAGATTACAGCCCACTAAGTACTGCGTAAGTACAGTATAAGTAAAACAAATTTACAAGATACCTTTCTGTAATTATAGTGTACCCATAAAGAACATACATGTAACTACTGTATAAGGAAAAAATATGTAGAGTTTGTGGAATAAAGGGGTAACAACCAAGAAAATTAACAGAGTGTTTTAAAACTACGGGATGCCTATTATTGCAAGGGCTGCCCCCAAATAGTCGACAAGAAGATGCTTGTCAAGCAAAATATTATTAGTCATGCAGTCTGTGACAGACAGATCATTAACAGCTGATATATGTGGTGAAGTACAGTACATCAGGGCAGGACAACCAAACACTCGCCTTGCTTTCCATTCATCCACCTCTAGCAGTGCCCCTTTAAAGTCTGACGCTAAAGTGCCCTTGCGGTCCGGTCTGCCCCCAGTCCGGGATTTCTGCCGAGGGTAGGATATTAATATTTTTGATCGTGGATGATAAAAATGTCTCCACAATCTGTTTTTGAAGAAATATCGTTGTATTGTGCTGCAGCGCACATTCTATCAGCTGAAGTTCTGGCGCCGCGGAATCAATATTCTGTGACATACATTATCATCAGTGTTAACTCAGCGGGAGAGTTACTCTCAGGGACACTGCACTTATTCACAAAAGAAAATGTTTTTGCATCTGGTTTAAAGCCTTACTGGTTATTTAAACGTTTCATTCGTGTGCTTTTCTGACGTGCGGGTTTTTCTGAGCACAATCAAAGCACGGCACGAAAATGAAAAAGCCCGTCAAACTGTGCCTTATTACTGAACTAAGTTATGTTTTGTGCTAATACTGTCAAAAACACACAGGGTTTATGTATAGACTCAATTGGATATGGCGAAAATGAAAGTAGGGGATCGCGGGGCACAAAGTAACGCAGGGTTAGTTGTAGCACAAGTGGTTTGAATATTTCCACACATGCTAGCATAACAATATTTACAGTATTTATTAGTTACCATATCAACATTATCTGGAAAATGTGCGCCAAAATTCAAAAATATTTTGAAGATATCTCTGAACATTTATTTTACCATAGTAAAATTAAAATGCTGGCTTAAGTTAATTTTTCATCTCAGTTTATTTTTTAATCATTTAAAATTAGACAAAACTGCTATTATTTTTTATCTCCAATCTGTTATTTATCAGTTCAGATAATTTTTTAATGCTTTGATAACTAGCAGAAAACACTTCCAGCGCACCTCCATGGCAAGTCCAACTTTGCCGTGGCACGATCCATAACCTCCAATAGCTCTACATACGCAGGGCAGGAGGATTGAGAAGGCTCAGCCTCAGCTTCTTCGCCATCCGCAAACATCTCCTGCTATTCCTGGGTAGAACCCAGCAGAGCACTAACCTCAGTATTGGAAAGTGTTAAAGATATAACATCATTCTCCTGAGGCTCTCTCTCGTCCGTCGCCGATGAGAGGGAAAGTCCCCTCTCTAAACTCCTCAGCCAGATCCACCTGTGATCACCGTGAGCTCATTCTCCTCCGTGCCTCAGCATCGGCGGGTCCTGAACCGCGGGAAGCAGATGGCTGCCCTTTTTTTCTTTTTTTCCTCGGAAAGAGAGACAAATGAGAGCGGTGCTTTTTCATTGAAAAAATGCTCACAATGCACGCAGATTGCCTCCTCAAAGACATCGTGTGCATGCTCTTTACCCAAACAAATGACGCAAAGATTGTGTGTGTCATCGGGTGTCAAATAACACTGACACGGATGCACACATTGTCTAAACGCTTGCTAGTAGTCGGCATGATAGACAGAGAAAGATCGCTCTAACCAGTTCTTTCAGATGCACGCTTCAAACAGAACAGTCAGTGAAGACAAAAAAGAGAATGACGTGTTCTCCTGGCGCCTATTTATCCATAGTCGCACCGGTAGTGACGTCAGGGGCTATCGCCGGCCAACTTTTTGGTGTTTTTTCATTGTATGCTTCAGACACGGGTCACGACAAGGCATGCCCCATAGTGACCCCTAGAGGACGCAGTTCGAAGTTCCCTTGAAAGGGAACAACTACACTAGGGTTGCTACCTTCAGCCAGGCAAAATAAGGGACCCCCCCCCAAAAAACAAACAAACAAACAAAAAAACAAACAAGTAACTATTAGCTCATAGCTCAACAATAAACCATGAGAAAACATGCTCCAGTATGTAAACTTTCAACAAAACACATTAATATTGTTGTTTTAAATTTGATTATTTATAATTATTTATTATTATTAGTCTTTTTGTTTGACAGTTCTGCAGCTGTTACCTGGATGGGATGAATTTTTTTTTTTTTTTTTGACAGTTCTGCAGCTTATGTCATAATTTACCCGGGTTGTTCTAAACCTATATAAAGTTATTTCTTCTGTTGAACACAAAAGAGGATACTTTGAATAATGTGGGAAACTAAACAGATGCTGGTCCTCAGTAACTTCCACAGTAGAGAAAAATACTATCATTGGGGAACAGAAACTATTTGGATACTCACATTCTTAAAAGGTATCTTCTTTTATGTTCAACAGAAGAAAGACATTATGATTGTTTTGGAGTTTGTTACAACTTAAGGGTTTGATAACGTAATTTTTGTTTTTTTTTGATTTTTAGGTTTAATTTATGTAGTACAGTGTAAAGTGATGAAATGCCTCTCTGCAAACTGCGTGTTCATCAATAGGTACAGGACAGACCCATGGGTAACTTTCCCATTCAGCCCTACATCTGGAGAGTCTTTTGTTCAGAGGCCTAACGTGAGGTCCTAGATGTTTTTAAACTGCTCAGGTTTGTTTACCGCATGTTTTGATAGTGTGGATGTGATTTTAGGTGGTTTGTTCTGGAGACTCCATCGCTATGGAAACAGACGCCAAAATCACGCGCAGATGAGCTTCTCTAATAGTTCTTATGAAATTGATTTCATGATAATTGCTATTAGTATTATAAACAGTGCAAAATACTTTTTTGTTTATTCAAATATGTTTGCCCTTTGTAAAATATGGGACTGTTGGCGTTTGTTATTGATCTGATACAGGACTCATCATTTTACCTTTAAATACGGGACGATTCCGTATTTTAAGGGACGGGTGGCAACCCTAGTACGGGACGATATTATGAAAACAAAGCGACATATTTATACTAGACAAGTGTAAAAGTACTGTGGATAAAAAAATATATATTCTGAACCCTGTGTGGATGTACACAAACTGAAAACGGATGCATGTCTGTATATTAGATTTGTGCAGGTCTTAAAGGGACAGTAGGCTACATGAAAAAATAAAACACTATTTAAATTTTTGGTGAATTATTCCTTTAATAAAACACCAAACACATAGACAAAAATCACTCAATACTCTTGAGTGAAAAACTTAAATACAGTTGATTTAATAGGAATCAGTGTTTTATTTTTATATTTGTTCATTCAATTTTTTTTAATAGTCCTGCTAAATACACCTAATGTACCTGAAAATAAAAAAACCTTTATTTTTATTTGTATTATGTTTGGCCTAAATATCCACCATACTTTTTCATATTTTGTTACCTTAAAAGGCTTTATAATAGGGAAATTAGTTTGGCTGTGATGCTCAAACAGCTTGTAAAACAGAAAGACCAACTTGACAAAGAATTGTGATAAAATCTTGATATTCTCTAATTTATAAAAAAAAAAAAAAGAATCGTTATATTTTTATCATTTCGCCCACCCCTAGCTGAGGGGGAACAAACCCATACAGACTCCAAACCCCCACCCCTGCCCCCAGTCCGCGATTGTGCCCTCGTAATGCCATTTCTCCCCTGCCCCTCAGGGGGTCTGTGCACGCCACTGACCTCTAGTATGGATTATCATCTGAAACATGTACAGTAACTAGCAGCAACTTTACATGACTGCTCACTCTAATGTTAACCTAGATAAATGTGTGCTATTGAAGGGTTTGTGTGGAGTGTGGAAGCTGAATAGCAGCACGCGCTCACTGACAGTTAATAGTGAGGTGCTGCTGTGATCACTTGCACTTACAATACTGTGTTTTTTTTTTTACCATACAGATAAAAAGTAAATAAATTTTTTCAAATCTGTAAAGACTTAATTGTGTGCACTCACAATAACAACAAGGTTCCTGGCTGTTTAATGGTTGACGGACCTAGCTGTTTGGGGAATTTGTGATGAAGTGCTGGGTTGGCTGAGAACACAGGCCGTTCTGTATTAACAAGGTTGGGTTTAAGGTAATGATCCTTCATCCGGCCAGAAATGTCTGACAGGCTGCAGTGTAAAACAGCTAGCCTCGTATTATCTAGCTGGAATGAGAAGAAAGGCTGCTGCCCCTCAGGAATGTGGACTGGAACTGGAGAAAATCACTTGTAAATGTGAACTCGCGAATGCTCAACCCTGTAAAAACATGTCAAAATAAACATGACACAACATGACCAGATCTAAATTTAAAGGTTGGAATCGACACATTTTATTTTCACTTATTTAGCGACAGTAGTAGCAGCATTTTTCTATGTACACAAAAGGCCTATTTCTCTCAAATATTGTTCACAAATCTGTCTAAATCTGTGTTAGTGAGCGCTTCTTCTTTGCCGAGATAATCCATCCATCTCACAGGTGTGGCATATCAAGATGCTGATAAGACAGCATGATTATTCCACAGGTGCGCTTTAGGCTGGCCACAATAAAATGCCACTCTAAAATGTACAGTTTTATCACACAGCACAATGCCAAAGATGTTGCAATTTTGAAGGAGTGTGCAATTGGTATGCTGACTGCAGGAATGTCCACCAGCGCTGTTGCCCATGAATTGAATGTTCATTTCTCCAAAGGCCTTTCAGGGAATTTGGCAGTACACCCTACTGGCCTCACAACCACAGACCATGTGTAACCACACCATGGTAGATTATCCCGGCAAAAGGAGAAGTGCTCACTAACACAAATTTAGACAGATTTGTGAACAATATTTGAGAGAAATAGGCTTTTTTTTTGTGTACATAGAAAATGTCAAGTTATGAACATTCAATTCATGGGCAAAAAAAAAATTCAACAAAAGTGTTGCGTTTATAATTTTGTTCAGTGTATATAGTAGGCGAAATACAGTACATGACAAGTGTGTCCCAATAGTCATAAAATAGTAGGCAAAAGTCATAAAATAGTAAGCAAAATGAACACTTTACTATTCCATGAGGCCATGGAAGAGGATTTATGAAAGGCAATGATGTGACACAACTGATGCTGTAAAATCACAGGACAGTAGTAGTTAGACTGTACCATCTGCCAAAGGTTTTGATTGATGGCTTTGACCTTTTGACCCCGCCCCTCCCCCACATGACCTTGACCCCTCCCACACTCGTCCTTGACCTTTTGACCTTGTAACGGTCGCAGCTGTTGTTACGTCATGTGATATGACATCTGTTTGTAATAAATCATGTTTATATGTCATCAAGCTGAAATGACACAATATTTACGGCATCCGTGAATAATCGGCAGCTGTGATCTATCGTCTGTTTTGTAATATATCATGTCATTAGGGATTATCCTAATGACAAGCGTTACAGTCACCTGTTTGTAAAATAGACACCGGAACTCCGGTACGTGACCATCCGGCGATAGGTGTCCTCAGGGTGAAAAGACAAATCGTGTCTGTGCCTGACCATCCGGTGAGCTTAGGGTGGAAGATATTTATGGCCGTCACTTTGGGGGCGGGGTTTCCTCAGCAGCGGCGGCATCGGATTGCATTCGCTTAGATAAATACGGGCCCCTTGAATTTCTGAGGAAATTGGAAAAAGAGCTGTGAAAAATACATAGACATGGACTTCTTATACTCACCTAAAACCCCTGAGAAGGAATTGGTCGAAGAGATGACGGAAAGGCTGACTTTGGCACTGAAAAAGCCGTACAACACTAATTTGTGCTTGGAGAGGTTTCTCTGTGAAAATAGGACAGCGTGCGAGAAAAATTAATTAAGAACAAAGATAATGTGACCTCATATCATAATACGAGTGTGCGTACCCTAAAAAAAAATCTGTTGACTGTATAAATAGTTTCACAGCTATATAATAAAGGTTTTAAGATAAAATCCTAATAATTAAATGGAAATAAAACAATCAATAAAGAAGGTGTATAATGAAGGTTTTAAATACAAATCCTAATAATTAAATGGAAATAAAAACAAGCAATAAAGAAACTGTATAATGAAGGTTTGAAATATAAATTCTAATAATAAAAGTTTCCTCTTAGTACTAGATTAATATTAATCCGCATCTCTTTACACTCTACCTTTGTGTTAAAAAATGTGAGCGCTCCATACGACGTGACCATTTGTCATTTTTCCGGGTTATTGTCGGTGATTCGTCAATGTTAACTGTCACACTCTCTATCTTCTCTCACAGCAACGCTGCATCTGTGGACCACGTGCTCGGGTGTTCCGTTGCATTCATGTCTCTCTTTTCACCCCTCTCTCTCTCTCTCCCTCTCACGCACAAGTCTTATTTTCTTATTTTAAACGAAAATAAATAAATTATGCGATCACACACAATATAAAACAACACATTTAAAAAACAAAACATTTACAGTAGTTTTAGTGAACAATACATCTTACCACGATCGGGGAAAAAAATGTATATAATTGAACAGGCTGAATGATATGGGCTATTGGGGAACCCGGACACGTCATTGACACAATACAATTCAATTCAATTCAATTCACATTAATTGTCGCAACACACATTTCTACATTATATTTAGAACTTTTTACATTAATATTTACATCATATTAATGATTTTTATACAGTATCATCCCCTAAACCTACCATCACAGTAAACATTCTAAAGATCATGTAGTATAATTGATCTTTTTCAAAAGCTGTATAATTATTTATTTTTTACTGTACACCTACCACCACACAATAAAATTCTGCTTGCACGTACATTTTTAATTAAGTTTAGTTTTTAAGCTATCTGAATTATGACTACTCAATAAATTTAATCATAAACCACATTTACCTTGTTATATCAATGTAATGTCCATGCCACTATACAAATTTGTATTCTAATAAATCATATAAACAATCACACATATACATAAACATTGCAGGGTAAAATAGACTTATCTCTGTTTTAAAGAATATGAAAGTAAATAAATAAAATATAAAATTATATATGACAGCATGTTACTAAAGCAAAACATACATCTTAGTATTCACCATTTAAGTTTATCAAAAACTTATAAAACACATCGTAATAACAAACATGTTACTAAAGCAAAGCGAATCATTTATCATACATTTTAATCATGTATTCAACATTTACTTATGTTTATTGAGCTTATAAAACACATTTTAAACACATTTTAAACAAAAACTACTCATAAACTGAAGATATCGATGATTGTGTATGCACATCTCTTAATGATTTTTTGGTTAAGAACAACATTTCGGATAGATTTCTGTCAGGATTTAGAGCCGGCCATAGTACGGAGTCAGCTCTTTTGAGGGTCACTAATGATATTCTTTATGGCGCTGATTCTGGAAGTTATGTTGTTCTGTTACTTTTAGATCTTACCACAGCATTTGACACAGTTGACCATAAGATTCTCATTGATCGCCTTAGAGACCATGTTGGCATTCAGGGTTTAGCCTTAGAATGGTTTTCTTCATATTTAAAAGATAGGTATTTTTCAGTCAGTCTAGGGAATTACTCTACATCTGTTGCCCCTCTCAAGTGTGGTGTTCCTCAGGGTTCAATCCTGGGACCGGTTTTGTTTTCCCTTTATATGCTCCCTCTAGGATCAATTTTTGAAATACATGGCATTCATTATCATTTGTATGCTGATGCTGAAATTTATTTACCATTAAAAGTGCAAGGATCATTTATCCATTCAGTCTCTGTATGAATATTTGGATGAGTTTAAGTGTTGGTTGGCTAATAATTTTCTTCAACTGAATGTGAATAAGTTTGAGTTTATTTTGTTTGGTAAAAAGGGATGTGTGGATGATGTCACTGACTGCCTGGGGTTACTTCCTAGGAAAAAATCTTTCTAGAGTGAAAAACCTTGGTGTCATTTTTGACTCAGAGCTTAAATTTGATCGACAAATTAATGGCGTTGTTAAAAATAGTTTTTTCCATCTTAGATGTATATCTAAGTTGAAGTCAGTCCTTCTTTTGAGGACTTGGAGAAAGTTGTGCATGCTTTTGTGTCATCTCGTTTGGATTATTGTATTGCATTGTATCTGGGTGTGAGTCAGGCCTCTCTCTCCCGCCTGCAGCTTGTTCAGAATTCAGCGGCTAGGCTTTTAACGGGAACTAAGAAGAGAGAGCATATTACTCCTGTGCTTATTAAATTACACTGGCTTCCTGTATGATACAGGATTCATTATAAAGTGCTATTATATGTTTTTAAAGCTTTGCATGGTTTAGCACCAGAGTATATTTCAGATTTAATCAGTTTGCATCAATCTAATAGGTCTTTGCGTTCAAATGGTCAATTACATCTGATGGTTCCTCGATCTCGTTTAAGATGCAAAGGTGATCGGGCCTTTTCTGTTGCTGCTCCAAGGCTCTGGAATGACCTTCCTCTGTATGTAAAATCTTCTCCTACACTTCCTGTATTTCAGAGTCCGCTTAAAACTCATTTGTTTTCATTAGCATTTGATAATGTTTTGTAATTTGTTCTTTGTTGTTGTGGTATGTTTATAATGTTTTATGTTTGAATTTATTCTTATTTTTATTTATTTTTTTAGTCTTCTTGTACAGCACTTTGGTTTCCACATAGTGGTCTTAAAAGTGCTTTATAAATAAATAAAGTTGAAGCTGAAGTTGATAAACGCTGCTTTCTCAAAATCACAGACATGTACATTCATGCTGCTCACATATTTTTGTAGCCCCGTTTGTGATGAATACAGTATATTCAGACTTTAGCCATTAATACGTTTTAAGATACTGAAAAACACAAATGTCGGGGCATGGCAAAAATATCTCCAGTCCCCCAAAACCCACTCAGACTGCAGGGGGTTAAAGAATATGGAAATAAATAATTATATATGACATCATGCTACTAAAAACAATTCATTCATTTTAAAAACGTATTCAATATTTAAAGGGTTAGTTCACCCAAAAATGAAAAATTATGTCATTAATGACTCACCCTCATGTTGTTCCAAACCCGTAAGACATCCGTTCATCCTCGAAACACAGTTGAAGATATTTTAGATTTAGTCCGAGAGCTTTCTGTCCCTCTATTGAAAATGTATGTACGGTATACTGTCCACGTCCAGAAAGGTAATAAAAACATCATCAAAGTAGTCCATGTGACATCAGAGGGTCCGTTAGAATTTTTTTGAAGCATTGAACAAAACATTTTTGTCCAAAAATAGCAAAAACTACGACTTTATTCAGCATTGTCTTCTCTCCCGGTTCTGTTGTGAGTGCGTTCACAACACTGCAGTTTAGTGATATCCGGTTCATGAACGAATCACTCGATGTAACTGGATCTTCTTGAACCAGTTCACCAAATCGAACTGAATCGTTTGAAACGGTTCGCATCTCCAATAAGCATTAATCCACAAATGACTTAAGCTGTTAACTTTTTTAATGTTGCTGACACTCCCTCTGAGTCAAAATAAACCTATATCCCGGAGTAATTCATTTACTCAAACAGTACACTGACTGAACTGCTGTGACGAGTAAATTGAAGATGAACACCGAGCCGAGCCAGATAACGAACGAAAGATTGACTCGTTCTCGAGTCAAGAACCGGTTGAATCGGTTTTTTACGGAGAGGTATTTGATAGTTTTTTTTGTTTTTTCTTTATTTATTTTTTCTCACTTCTTTTTTTTTTTTTAAAAAAGGGGGGTTTGAGACAGATCTGACAACTTTGTCACTGGATGGAAAGGAGGTACAGTAGGTGGCCATCCAAAACGTTGATTTTTTGGCCGCTGGTTTGTGCTTTGACCACAAGTTATCAAACAAGCACATCAAAGCACATTTTTGCAAATAGACATCAGTTTTGCCTCACCGATGATACATTTGACGGCTGCAGTCAGCGAAAATTAAAGAAAAACACTTTAGTTAAAATATTTAATATTCACAGATGAAAGTTTGGTTCTTTTTTGGTTATGTGATTTTATTAGTTTGAATTCAAGCAGGATAAATGTCAAGCCTGTGCCTGAGCCTGTGCTTATATTTTCTCTAAGCTACACAGTATTACACCATATTTTAGATTTTACACATTTAATAGGTGTGCAGTATTATTTATATAATATGAATTATGTGTTATATTATTCAAAAGAAATTGTGGTTTAATTTTCATCGGAGCATTAAAAGCGATAGCCTATTTTAGTGAGCTAGGCTACATACATGGATTTATATGCAAAATGTCAATATTCTCATATATTAGGCTTATATTTTAATTTATATTTTAAAATTCCTTTAATAAAACAACATGCATTTTTGTTATTCGTTACCTGTCCTTTATTTTGACAGACAACTTCTTGGGAAAATATATTTGTCTGTAAGAAATTGTTGCGTGTTTTATAAATTATTTTCTTTATTTTAGTAAAACGTGAGGCACTGTATAATTTCATTCCCATTATTTAGGCCTAATTAAAACAAGAAACGAATAAATTAAACCTGCACGAGTTAGCTAAATCATTGAAATTCTAAAGAATGGACGGATTAATAAAACGTCCTCACGATTAAACTCAAGTTCTCTCATTATAATCACCAAAGTGCAAATGATGTAAAAAAAAAAAAAAAAAAAAAAAGAGCTTCATTAATTGACAACTTCAGTGATTTTAAAGGGAGCCTTCTTTACTTGCTTTCATATAATTTAAGTAAAAAAAAATTATTTGCAGCCGCATTTAAATGCAGGTGTTGTAAAATGTCTGCGTGCAAGATTTGCACGGCGCTAGTGATGCTGAGTGCACGCGCAGCATTTATTCTTATTTGTTTTATCTTCTTTACAAATCTTGTTTGGTTTTATTTTGGATAATTGCATGTAAAAAAAATATGTTATAATGCTTATGCAAAATGTGAATAATTATTCATATTCAAGTGTTTGTGCGAAAATTATTAATGCGCATGCAGGACAGGGAGGCGCCCTCTAGATCACTTGAATTTTTTCCTGATAATGAATTAACTTAAAAATTGTGGTGTCTCACATACATGAGAAATATATCTACAGAAAGTTTGAAAGGTCTTTTAAACGAATCAATTCAGAACGAAATCATTATTTAATCTGTGAAGGTTGTATTTTCTCTTTAAAGGCACGTCCATGTGGAGAGAGTCAGCACTGTGAATTTTATCTTGCAGCCGACAAGAAAACATTTGTTTATTAATAAATAATTAAAATGTCTCCTTTTTTACAATTATTGGGCTACTTCTGCCTGTGCTTTGTGGCAAACTTAATGCATGTGCTTGAGCACAGAATATATTAAGGGTCGTTATGGATTATAGATGTAAATTTAATATAAACCTGTGATTAGTTGAATAAATGACAAATGAACGACTAGTAACTAGAAAAATCTTATGTGGGAAGCAGACCTATTAAATACCCTCTAGACATCTCTGTTAAAGTTTTTAAAGCATTTTATACGCATTTGCATAAATTCTTCTTTCAGAGCGGTCCGTAATGGAGAGAAGCTTTAACACTTTTTCCTCTGAAACACAAAAGCGAAAAAATTGAAATAAAATAGATATTTTATGTTTTGAGAATGGCCAGCCCTTCTCTGCAGATATTGTTGCTTCTGGTTTTGTGCATTGTAAATAGACTACTACAACAATAATAATAATAATAATAATATTAATAATAATAATAATAATAATAATGTCTCCAAAAACTCCAAAATGTTTTTTTGTCATGTCTGTAACGCATGTGTATTCCCAAATCTAAAAATCCTATAAAACATCATAGACGGATCATACTGATGTCTGGACTCTGTTTGGGATTTAGAAAAACATTGGTTATGAAAAGGCTACATTCTGTGAGAATTTATATTTCATAGTCTAAAAAATAATGTTTAGATGAAACAAAATAAAATTAACGCAACAGTTTGCGAATTTATTTATTTTTTATTTATTTATTTTTTTGAGTTAAGGCAACTACCTCTGAAATTAAGTTATAATAACCAATAAACTATATTGCGCTATACATTAGTCAACATTTGAAGTGGATCAAAACCTTTCTTCAAAGTTGCCCTAAAACCAAAATGACAAGGCAATCATCCTATCTAAACCGTTCTGCAAGTTTGATAACCTCATAAGACACTGTCCATATGAAAAACGCAAGAGATTCACACCCTTATCTCGACCTCCACAAGTTATACAGAACTACCCCCCAACCCCCTCCAGCTGAACTGAATTCGGTCTGTTTTTTTTGCTGTGAGGAACGCTGTGTTGTCATGTTACTGGGGTGAAACAAGCCTGCACTTACAGCAGCCCTAGTCTTTTTATTCATTATTTTCACGCAGTCAATATTATTGTTTTCACAAGACCATAATAATAACAAATTATCAATTCATAATTAATCATTATTTTACGAAAATCATTGTTATTTGTGAACGTTGCGGAAGGCTTTAAGACCAAGCGGAGTCCTCCATCAGCTGCTCCCGCTTCACAGCGAGCGGTACTCGCGCTAACTGACCCAGCTTCAAAGTCTACAAGTTTTGATTTAACTTAATCAATTTGAGCGAATACAACTTACTGATCATGAGCCCAACATTTAGCAAGACAGAAAAGAAATACATCTTCCTTCAGGTAGACTGAATGTTTTTTCTAAGTTAATGGTGTTGGGTGATGGGTGGGGGGTGAGAGAGAGAGAGAGAGAGAAATAAAAAAAAAAAACTGTTGGCTATTCCTAAATTTGGAGCTCATTATATTGAAGTACAACTCCAAACACCAGAAGCAAGGATCACTCTCAAGTGTTATTTCATTGAAAAGTATGTTTTTTGTTTATTCACAGGCTATATGGTTGAAATAATATTTAAGTTCAAAACTTTAAGTGCCATTATTTTAAAAAAAATGCTTAATTGGCTAACATTTCATAGACCTTCAGTTGTTATGCTCCAAAATACCATGCCATTTGTAATTTCACAGTATTTTTCACCTCCTAAATCACTAACCTTTAAAGTCACAATTCTATAATGGTCAAATTTACTCAGGCCGATGGCACTTTTAATGACTTTTTTTTTTTTTTTTTTTTTTATAATTGTAGCCTACAGAATAATTAGGTGAAGCAAAACAAATATGAATAATATTTGGATCGTCCCTTATTTTTTCCCTTATTTTCTTAAAGAATAAACACTTATTTTCTACAAGAATAAACAACATATTATTAATTCATAGAAATAATTTAAGCAGTTAAAACCTGATAACATATTATTAATTCATAGAAATAATTTAAGCAATTAAAACCTGATAACATATTATTATTTCATACAAATAATTTAAGCAATTTTAAAAACCTTTTTTAAAAAACTTGAACTTCAATACTATTAAACTGACTTTAAAATCTCAAGGAGTTTATAAGTTAAAAAGGGTAAAAATGTCACAGTGCATGTAAATAGCCTAAATGAACTTGTGTAAACAATATAATTAGAACTAACAATATAATTTGATTTTTTTTAAAATGAACAATTCCTGTATAAAATGGGACAGCAACCTTTATAGCAAACATTTTGAAATCGTCCACAGCTGAATGTGCTGCACAAAGTCATTTTCAGATGCAATGAACAAAAAAAAAAAACCCTGGATAACCTAGATTAGGCCCAGACTCTGTTCCTAAGTATATAATAATTATAATTACTGTTAACCCACAGTAACATTATTTAACCGATTAATCGCCTATTTTCGTTTGCTGCATGTTTTTTATTTTTTTATTATTTATTTATTTATTTTTTAAAACAGGCTAAAAAATTTAATTAAGTCTGTAAGAGGAAAAAAAAATATATATCTCATGTATAAGTTGCATTTTATTACATTAAGAAATAATAACGGCTGGCCTAATAATGTTATAATGTGCCAACAGGATATTTTTAGTTCTCTTCACTTTACAACAAATCCTTTAAAGGAGCTGTATGTAAGAAATCTGTTTCAATTAATCATAAAATGGCCCTGATGTGTCACTAGACATTAAGAAATCATGTTCATTTCAAATACTTATATCACTGACAACAGTAGTCCGGCCAGGATATTGTCATTTAAAAAGTGGACTTGCAGCCCTCAACTGATGTTGATGTTGTCATTTTGTGTTTTGGCCTGACGCGCATTAAGAAATCAATCTACCAATCACGAAGTCAGCAGTGTGTGTTTCGGGATCCGTGTTGCCAGTTTTGCTGTAACCTACCCTAACTCCAGTCGGATAAAAATGTCTAATGTTACTAAATCAAAAAGACCTCGTTATAATTCAGAAATTCGTCGTGACAAAGTCCGAAATAAAACCAGAATTTGTATTGGAGATGCTTTTGAAAGATGGAGACGGCTGAAACGAGGAAGAATTTGAACACAGACGCCCAACGTTGCTAATTTTTCTCCTGGACAGGTAAGATTCATCTATGCTTGGCTAACTTGTACTTGATGTCAATGGACATTTCATATATTCATGACAGTTGAACAAAGTTATGCATGTTTGTGCAAAGTAACATAACGTTAGCTCACATGGACGTATGCTAACATTAGCAATGCATTACAGGAGCCCGTTTCTCTGTCATTATGCTGAGACGCTGAGGAAAACAACATTAGCACGCCCATTATGGCAATTTGAAACGTAATTGAGACAGTAGCCTAGACTAACAGTTATCATTCTGTCTGTCACGTACGAGCATAAATCTTTGCGATTATACTGTCACATACGAGCATAAAAAAAAAACTTACTGTGTACGTCTGTTCGTCACCTGCCATTGGAAGCTCATTGAAGCAGCCTACGTTTCTGCTGAATCCTGCAGCTCATATGGCAACCTCGAGTCAGGGGGTAGGGGAGGGGATACACCGCTCTACAGTATTTTTATAGTGATTGCAGTACCAGTTTAGGCCACAATCCTACATACGGCTCCTTTAAATTTAAAAAATTTATCAGAACAGAACAAGAATGAAAAATATATAAGTCTAATGGATAAATATAATTGCATTATATCATAATATAGGCTTAGCTATAAACAAACAAAAATAAATAAATAATAATAATTTTAAAAACGAGCCATAAGGTAAGGTTGGGCTCTCATTCGGGAGAAATCCAAACGTTTCCATATTCGGATGTTGCCTATTTCAAGCTTAACTATTATTCATTAGGTAAAATAGGCTTTGTAGTTCACGCGTGTTTCAGTATTGACGAAAAAAAAAAAATCATAATTAGCAAAAATATGCCAAAGTGGACCGCTGCTTGCGCCGAATGGCACGGTGAACGGCTACCGTTTCCAATGAATGTGCGCGTGGCACCAGCGCGATCAAACAGCTGAAACAGAAAATACTGGTCACACAGTAATGGCATAATTCCAAAAATGCAAAGTGTTAGCAGTTTGAAAAAAATCAAGAATAATAACAGAATTAATAATAATTATTGCTAAATGCTGGACCGTTCTCATTTTGATCTGCAAATGGAACCTGAAGGATTTTATTTTTTAAACCAAGAATGAACCGAAATGAAAACATTTAGCTTTTTATCCGTATATACAGGCCTTATATTTAATGACTGTTAAATAACAATAGCATGCATAAGATCCTTTGTGTAAAGGTCTTTCTTTTAATTTTTGATGAGTAGACTGTAGCCTAAGACTTTACTTCATTTTGAAATTAACTCACTGTTCATTTTTTAATGGTTTTTAAAGATGTTACAATGTTATATCATAATGTTATTGTTGTTTTACTTCCTCCTTTTATCTCACTTTACAATTACGTTCAGTTCGCAATCCGTCCCTTTCCGCCACCTGGCGGTAGTTTCGCGAATGAATTTAACACGCGACTAACTTGCAGTTAACGCCGCGGTGGTATTACCCATTTTGGTTGTCAACCTACTGTAATATTTTTGAAGAGCTGAATTTGGACAATTAAAAACACGTATTGGTGGTGTTCGGCGAGGCGCCGGCATGGCGTCGTTGCTGGCGGGTGGAGAACCACCTGTTTTCTCGGCATCATGGAGTCAGATGTGTACCTGCGCAGAGTGTGTCTGTGGAGGATGTGTTGCTGGCGGTCGGAGAGGAGGTTGGATATGAGAACATTTCTTCGGCCTCCAGGATGAATAAAGCGGTGGTGGTTTTTGTTAAAGAGGAGAAGCTAGTGAACCGCCTGATAGTCAACGGGATTGTGGTAGGTGGCGAATTTGTTATTGTTTCACCGCTTGTTACACCAATGACAAAAGTCTATATTTCGAACGTCTCCCTCTTTATTGGAAATGAGTATATTGAGCGTGCATTAGTTCAGTATGATAAATGTGCTAGTGCGATCAAAACGATCCCATTAGGATTTAAGAATGAAGCACTAAAACATGTGATGTCTTTTAGGAGACAAGTGTTTATGTTTCTGAATGTGCCGGAGTTAGATGTGGCTTTCAGAGTTGTGCATGAAGGAAAATCGTATATATGCTTTATGTCAATACAGGTAGCTTAAAGTGTTATGAGTGCGGTGAAATTGGCCACAAAAAGTTGACATGCCCACATAGAGCGCAGGTTAATGAGGAGGCCGCTGGGCCTAGTGGAGTAACTGCCGCTAATGTAAAAAATACAACAACGCAGCCTCAGCCTAATGAAGAGAGTATCGCTCAGAATGATGAATCACACGTAAATGTAGACAAAAAATCAGAATAAAGGAGAATAAGTGGAGAATGTGGCACAAGAGCATGAGGTCTTGAAACAAAGTACAGATACAGTAGTAGAGGAAGTAAGTGAAAGTGCTGCTTGCGAAGTGATTATTGAAAATAATGGAAGCTTAAATGATGTTGAAAAAGGTGAGGATTATGGAATGAGGGAGGATGATGCATTGTCTGAGGTGTCGGATGTTTCTGAGTTTGGGTTGCAGAATATTGATGAAACATATTCGGTGCAGGAGATTAATGTTTTTTTGGATTTGACGTTTGGAAAAACTGTTGAGGTGAAGGATTTTTTTCCCAGAAATAGACAAATTCATATGGTCAGTGGTGTCAATGCTGAAAGTTGTTAGTTATGAAGCTCTATGCAAGAAGAAGAGGTTTAGGCTGAAGAAGATTCTAGCTAAATTACGGAAAGAAAAAAGAGCTTTGCAAAAGTAGGATGTTCAAATGCACGGGGTGAATTTCATACTTTATTTATTGTGTTTATTCACATTTGTTTTTCTTTATTCTCATTTTTCTATGGAACTTTTAAAATTCGGTTCCTTAAATATAAATGGGGGTAGAGATCGGAATAAATTAGCCATGATCTTAGAGTTTGTTAAAGGAATTGATATAGTCTTTTTGCAAGAAACACATACAAGTAATGATAATGAGACTCAGTGGGGTATGTGGTGGGAAGGGAAATATGCTCTTAGCCATGGTACAAACACAAGTGCGGGGTAGCTATTCTTTTTTTTTTCGAAAATCTAATGTAAATATTCTATCAACAGAGGAAATTGTAAAAGGTAGAGCACTTTTAATTAAAGTAGAGTTTGAAGGAACTATATTTTGTTTTAATTAATGTATATGCTCCTAATAATGGACATGAGCGTGTGGTTTTTTTTATGGAATTGAGAACAGTTATTCAAAAAATTGATGATACTGTGTGCATGATAATTGGAAGTGATTGGAATTGCAACAACTTATTAAGTTGGCTTGAGAAAGCCAACTTACTGAATTCCTAAACTTATTA
>NC_056602.1:12119705-12159011 GCF_018340385.1 Cyprinus carpio
AAGCAGAGTCCAGCTGTGTGTCTGTGAAGAGTGACGGGTCTATGGATCCGCCAACAAACTTTAAGAGTGGAGATTCACAGCCTGATCTCAGGTATAACGTTTGTATGAAAATGTGATTATAACATGACCTTTAATATTGTCACATATTATCACAGTTATGTTCACAGTTTTTGTATAAAACACAGTACATGAAATGACTATAAAGTGCTCTTTAAAGTGAATGTTGATAATAAATGTATAGTTGATTTGTTACATACAGTCTTTAAATAATGAACTTCAGTGTTTCTCTGTTTTAGCTCAGTTCATCAGAAGAGATCAGAAGCAGAGTTCAGCTGTGTGTCTATGAAGAGTGATGTGTCTTTGGATTTTAACAGTGGGAAATACACGGCCTGATCCCAGGTATAACTTTTGTATGAAAATATGATTATAACGTGACTTTTATTATTGTCATATATTATGTTCACAGTTATGTTCACAGTTTTTGTATAAATAGTATATGAGTGAGTATAAAGCGGGGATGGTTTTCGGGAAATTTCGGGAAGTAACTTGTTGTAGTCCCTAACAGCCATTTTTTGTAGACATTAAATGGCATAATTTTAAAAGATATCTCCGTTTGCATTGAACTTTCAGCATCGTAACTTTGGAGATCTTGTTTATGCTCAAACAGCAACATTACACACTAACTAACGTTTAAAAAAAGTGAAATCGCAATCAACCCCCCCCCCTTTAAAGTGAATTTGATAATGATAAATGTATAGATGATTTGTTGCATAAACTCATTTAACACTAGAACCTCCAGAGGTCGTTGTAACCTAAAAGCGCCAGTGGATCGCCGGTACCCACATACATTACAACTGTATTTATATGGCTAAAGAACATTATTTCACTGTATTATGCTGCTGTCTTCACAAAGAAGTGTCTAGAGTCATGAAATGATTATGTCTAGTCATCAAATATATTTTTATCCTGTTGTTTTATGTTCAAGACTTTTTTTATGCAGGTTTACACTAATCACTTTTTAATAACGGTCAATATAAGCTAAACAAGCTTGCACTGACAATGAGAATTAGAAGGAAGTAAATACATATTTGGGTGGTGAAAAATTAATCAATTATTAATCAATATATAAAATTAATCAATATATAAAGATAACCCTTGTGTAATACGCTATTATTATAGATTATTGACATTTTTTTTAAATTATTATTAAAGACTATGGATAATAATGAGCACTATTGTGTCGTACAGCTTCACCTAATTAATTATTAATTTGTTTAGTTATGTCATTTATAATTTGAACAACAGAACATCAATAAGCTTCAGGTAATCACATTTTTTTTTATTCATAACATGCCATAATCATTTCATAACTCTAGACACTTCTTTGTGAAGACAGTTGCATAATACAGTGAAATAATATGTTCTTTAGCCATATAAATACAGTTGTAATGTACGTGGGTAAAATTTACCCCATGGCGGTTGTAGTGTTTAAATAATGAACTTCAGTGTTTCTCTGTTTTAGTTCAGCAGAAGCAGAGTCCAACTGTGTGTCTATGAAGAGTGAACATGACTATGATTCAGCCAATAAACTTAAACAGTGGAGATACACGGCCTGATCCCAGGTATAAATATTTCTGTAGGAAATAAGATCTGAACATATGATACAACATAAGACATTGTGCTTTTTTAACTCATCTAATAATGTTGAATTTCTATTTTACAGCAAAGAAGTCCTCTCAACACATTTAGATCAAATCTGCTGAAGAAGTTTAAGCATCTCTGTGTGAGGGAACAGCGACGCAGAGAAACCCAACACTGCTGAATGAGATCTACACAGAGCTCTACATCACAGAGAGTGAGAGTGGAGAGATCAGTAATGAGCATGAAGTGAGACATATTGAGACACAATCCAGGAGAGCAGCAACAGAGGACACAGCTATCAAATGCAGTGAATCTTTAGAGCTTTTACCTGGACAAGACAAAGCCATCAGATCTGTGCTGACAAAGGGAGTCGCTGGCATTGGAAAAAAACAGTCTCTGTGCAGAAGTTCATCCTGGACTGGGCTGAAGGGAAAGAGAATCAGGACGTCCAGCTCATATTTCCACTTCCTTTCAGAGAAATCAACTTGATGAAGGACAAAAAACACTCAGTCTTTCAGATCTTCTTCATGTCTTTTCCCTGAAACTAAAGAAATGGAAATATCCAGTGATGAATATAAAGTGTTGTTCATCTTTGATGGTGTGGATGATGGTGTCGTCTGTCTCTGGGATTTTCAGAGCGATGTGAGGGTTGTGTGATGTAAGTGAATCAGCCTCAGTGGACGTGCTGCTGAAGAACCTCATTGAGGGGAATCTCTTCCCCTGCTCTCATCTGGATCACCTCCAGACCAGCAGCAGCTGATCTCGTCCCCTCTGAGTGTGTCCATCGAGTGACAGAGGTACGAGGCTTCAATGAGCCACAGAAGGAGGAATACTTCAGGAAGAGAATCAGTGATCAGAGTCTGGCCGACAGGATCATCTCACACCTGAAGAGATCAAGGAGCCTCTACAACATGTGCCACATCCCAGTCTTCTGCTGGATCTCAGCTGCTTGTTCTGGAGAAGATGTTGAGTCGAGGAAAGAGAGGAGAGATTCCCAAGACTCTCACCTCAAATGTACACACACTTCCTGATCCTTCAGACCAACATCAAACATCAGAAGGACTATGAGAAGAAGGTGACAGATAAAGACATGATCCTCAAACTGGGGAAACTGGCTTTCCAGCAGCTTCTGAAAAGAAAACCTGATCTTCTATGAGGAAGACCTGAGAGAGAGTGTGGCATTGACGTGACAGAAGCATTAGTGTACTCAGGATTGTGCACTCAGATCTTCAGAGAGGATTTGGGCTTGTATCAGGGGAAAGTCTTCTGCTTTGTTCATCTGAGCCTTCAGGAACATCTAGCAGCTCTATATGTGCACATCTCCTTTACAATCAAGAAGAGAAATGTGTTTGACCAAACCAAACAGAGTCTGTTGTCTCAAACTTTTAACTGGAAGAAATATAATTCACTATCTGAGCTGCATCAGAAAGCTGTGGATGAAGCTTTAAAGAGTAAGAATGGACATCTGGATCTTCTCCTGCGTTTTCTTCTGGGTCTCTCAGTGGAGTCCAATCAGACTCTCTTACGAGAACTACTGACACAAGACAGGGAAGCTGCTCCTACAACAAAGAGAGAAAACAGTTGAGTACATCAAGCAGAAGATCAGAGAGAATCGCTCTCCAGAGAAATTCATCAATCTGTTCCACTGTCTGAATGAACTGGGTGATGATTCACTGATGCAGGAGATCCAAGATTATCTGAAATTTGGAGAAATAAAAGAAACCAAAATTCTCCTCTTCACCAGTGGTCAGCTCTGGTTTATGTGTTGCTGTCATCAGAGCAGAAGATGGATGTGTTTGATCTGAATGAGTTTATTGGAGGTCAACATACAGCAGATGACGTTCTTCAGAATCTGTTACCCTGTGGTTAAAGAATCTAGATCAGTTCGGTGAGTAACACTGAAAACAATCACTGCACTTTCAAAACATGGTCACATTTATGATTTTAGCATGTGATTTTTTACCAAAGCAACAAAATTAGGAAAATCTCAGAGAATCACATTTCAGTGAGAGCCCTCATTTGATTGGCTACAAAAAAGTTGGTGGACCCGCCCTCTCCCTCACGCTTGCAAAACTCAGTGAGAGAATCATGCCAAAATTGTAAGTGCAGAGAAAAGAAAGAGGGAGCTGTACATATCGGTTTATTTTGGGAACTTTTTGCCCCACATGCACAACAGGTCATTTAAACATTTGCAATAGTAAGTTTTTTTTTCACACACACAGACTGGTTCTATGCAGTTGATCCGTTTTGCAGTTCTTTAGACTGTAGATTTTTGCTTGCACATCATCACTGTTCACAAGGCTTGCAGTACTTTTGACTGTATTTTAGCGAAAAACAACATGCCTAGAGTGTAAGCGCAGAAAAATGGAAATCAGAAGAATGCAGATCAAATTTATTTTGCTTTAGCATAAAGCTGCAGTTTCACAATACTTGAATTACACGTATGAGTAACAGTAAAAGGGGTGCAAATCATTTTTCATATGCTAGAAACGCAATTTACACCTTTAAAAAGCTTATCTTGTGCATGCAAATCTAATTTACACTTACAGTTTTATGTACACTTCCACAACTCCTACCCTGCGTATACAGATCTATTTGGCATTAAATTACCTTCATAAATTACAAAACTAAGGGCAGGGCAGATTAAACTGATGATTGAGAAACAACTTAATGAGATAGACATCTGATGTAGAGAGTGCAAAAAAAAAGCAGGATAATTAATACATTTAAATGGACTATTACTCACCTGTATGTGCGTCTTTTAAATTAGTGCTTGAAGTCTTTGACACAGACAGCATATTAATCTTTGGTTTGAAAAGAAGATTACAAACAAAAATATAACCTTTACTTGTCGTTTCTTTGAGGGACATAAATTTAGATAAATAAGGTCATGGGGTAATGTCTTGATTCTCTTCCATCATGGATAGTAGGCTGTGTTATACTTGAAATGTCAACCACTCTGAATCTCATTATGTCAATTATGTTATTCATCTCTCTAATCAAACTCTTTCCTTAAAAAAAAGCCCCAAAAAAGTTCTTACTTAATGTTCCTTGCCAGTTATTAAAATATATTATGTATTGAATTTGAACTGCTGTTATTCACAAAATTTTATTTAAAAAACAAATAAATAAATATATGAATAATAAACCGCAAGATGCGCCCTTTAAAATTATATTGATTTATTGATTTATTTTAGTGTGATGCCGATAGATGTCAGTTTTGAATAATAATAATTAATTAATTTCACAAAATAGAATATAGCTATTGTCGTGCTACACCGCTATTTCCTGAAAAAAGTAGTCAGTTACTGGAAAAAAAGCTACATTGTTTTAAAAAGTAGCTGCCCTACTGTCAAGCTACTGAAAAATGTAGTTACGTTAATAAAGTCACTACTTGTAGCTAGCTACTCCCCAATACTGCTACTAAGAAAAAACCATTCACAGGGAGCATAATTCTACTTCTTAGACCCTAAGGGGGGAATAAATTTAAATAATTAGCAGATGCTTTTATGCAAAGTGACTTATAAATGAGGACAATAGAAGCAATCAAAACCAACAAAAGAGCAATTTAAGTGCTATGACAAAGCCTGATAAGTCTTACAAAGCACACCTAGCAAGTTTTTATTTATTTTTATAAATAAAAAGAATGAAAAGTAGATAATATAGAAATAGAACAGAGAGAGTGACAGTGTTAGAGGTTCAAGTTTTTTAAATATTATTGAAAAGAAAAAAAATGGCAGCCGTTGCAGTAGTACGTGCTAGTGGTGTGCTTTGTGTTCTTGAACAAAATCTGAGATTTTTTATCTATAAAACAGCTGATGGGAAAGTTATAGTGGAGTATGAGTTTTTGAACTTTATTGTCATTAAAATGAGAACACTGTCTTATGATGAAACTGTCTTGTTAGCCTCAAACATTTTTTTTTTTTCGTTGAGGAATACAAGTGACTGTTGTTTGAAATGTGCAAGACTACAATATGATGCATCAAGCATAAAGGCCCTCAGAAGGACATTAATAACATCAAGGACTGTCTCAAGGTTGTTAAATTAGTGCGGTGAAAAGATCCCCAGGTTTGTTTCGCACTATTTGGATGAACTTCTGCCTGTGGGATTTGGTAACATGGACGCCTCTGCGTTACTCAGTAGAATGGAACAGCTGAGTCGGGAAGTTTCAAGTTTGAGAGAGGCCCTGTAAGCTCAGGCAAGACCAAGTTAAATGTGGTTAGATTGGATTTCAATTGGGCTATAGGAATTGAGTTCAGTGGTGGTGGGAAAAGATTCATCATTCTGAACATTTATACACCTTATGAGCGTCCCCAGAGTGAAGATGAATACCTTAATAGGTTGGCTTGTGTTATGTCCTTTATTCAAGATAATGCAACCACATGCTTTTTTTTTTGTGGGTAATATGAATATGGATGTTTCTGATGGTAGTTCCTTATTTGCAAATATTAATTAAGTTTTGCTCTGATAATGGTCTGGTCCTCTCAAGTAAAGAACGTTTTACCTGTTAAAATTTACACATGGGTCAGTGACGTTATAGAATTTCAAAACAGTAAAAAAATAAAAAATGAAAAGACAAATAAAATCTAGCATTTTTTTCTGTAAATCTATGTGTATATTTTTTGTTTTTATAAGTGCCCTTTATAAAAAATAACAATATTTGACATTTTAATGTGTTTCTTTGTATACAGTCCTTGAAAATGTCATAAGGTAAAACGAAGTGATTTTTAGAAATAAATTAATATTGATATTCATGACACGGTTAAATACAACCAAGAATGTAATAGTTGATCTGTAAGTATTCTATAAGGAAGTTGCAAAATATAAACACCTACACCACAAATACTACATATTTTGTTTTTTTTAACGACTACAGCATGTCATCTATGGACATTTGTTCTATTTTTTTTTGCTAGAAATTAGTCAAAAATGCCTTGAAGTTATGTATATATATATATATCATACTAGCTCTCCTCCATTATTTTCATGAACCATGTAAACAAACAAAGTATTATTTTTACTTCTTTTAAAATTCAATGTTTTACCATATGACATATTTTGTTTTTTACTGTATGACATAGTACAATTTCAATGTTTCATTGCATTTTTAATATAATAAATTGATGTAGGCCAATTCAGAATGAATGTTTCCTCTGCCGTTGCCTGCATGTACACGTACATTTATTGATATTTATTCATAAATGTACATACAAAAAGTGTTGGGGGTAACGCATTACAAGTAACGTGAGTTACGTAATCAGATTACTTTTCTAAAGTAACTAGTAAAGTAATGCATTACTTTTTAATTTAGAAGCAAATATCTGAGTTACTTTTTCAAATAAGTAATGCCAGTTACTTTGTTTCCCATGTATTGACTGACAGCCCTCGTGCTGCCATGTTGAGAGAAATCGTGCAGAGCGTTGTGTGTGAATATGAAGTTACTTTAGTTCTAGACTAAACATGAACATGCATTTACTCATCTCACCTGCACAAAAACAGATTCAGTATTCCTCAAAATGAATAAAAACAGTCAAATGAAAAATAGGAATATTATACAAATATGCAATAATTAAATATGTTAAATAAGACAAATATCAATTATGTATTTAATCCCATTTTATTAACCAATGTCTTTGTTACTGACTTTCGATGATCCAATTCAACCATACTAATTAGAAAAAATGACACTTGTGTTTAATTTTTGTCATTGCTGAATAGTGTTGAAGTTTCTTTTCCTGCGTCATTTTTTTCATGCAATTTGTTTGAGCGTCGGCCTCTACTGTACAGATGTGAATTTACATTTCCTTCAGCCTGAGGCGTATTAATTTCACTTTTCACTTTTGGTGTGAAAGGGCTTTTACATTTATAAAAGAAGAACTTTTTTTTATATTAAAAACGAACAAGCGAGCCCTGGCCAGATTTAAAAAAGTAACTCAAAAGTAAAGGAAACACATTACTTACCATACAAAGTAACTAAGTAACGTAATTAGTTACTTTTTTAAGGAGTAACGCAATATCGTAATGTATTACTTTTTAAAAAGTAACTTTCCCCAACACTGCATACAAATACACAAACATACATTTTATATACAGGCTATATACACACACACACACACGCGCACACACACACACACACACACACACACACACACACACACATGAATAATATATCTATATATATGAAGCCGCTTTCCAGAAAAAACATTGCGATGCTGACTTCAACTCAGTTCTATAGATAAGATACTGCCTATACTGACAAAACTGGCACATCCTGACATTACTGACATCATATACTCTCACAGTTATACCTTTCCCTCCTCTTAGCTAGGTTCTCCTCTCTAGCTGCAGGATCTGCCCTTTGCTTTGCACGGAAACGTGCACCCCTCTCCTTACTAAAAAAGAGGCATCTGTAATAATGTGAAAAAATGCTTGAAATAGGCAGAAATATATTATATATGTTAATATTAATTCATAGTAGTTGTACAAACTATATATGTGATAAAACAATTAAGAAATAACTAAATAATTCAGTTAAATGCTCAGTGTCATATGGTATAACAACATGTCATACGGTAAAATCGTTTGTCCTTATGACATTTTTTGTTTGCCCTTATGACAGTTTCATGCTTTGTCATTTATAACAGGCAGTTGCTTGGCCACCTCTTTCCACCATTACACTTTACCTTGACCTTTTAACTTTATATTTCACCTGTAAATCAATATTTTTTCAAATTTTAAATTTATTAAACCCTTTTTTGACGTTTGACCCTATGACACCCAAATCTGTGACACATGGTAACACACTTGGAAAAGGTGAAATTACCTGAAATTTGGGAGCAAAATCTTAAACTTACCCTCTACTTGGCTGGTCTTCAGGGGTCCTCTGAGTGATGTCATCACATGTCACATGACTTAAGTCATTAATATTCAGTTCCAAAATGGCTTCCAAACTTTGTTGTTACCGTATGACATAGGGAAAATGTGTCTTTGCGGAACAATTTGTTTTAGATACTAATGACATTTCTTAAAGGTCTATCTTACTGATACTTTAATATGCTTATCTTAAGACTTGAAAAAATATGCCAAATGAAAAATTTTATCATTTTTTAAATATTTTTAATCATTTTAAATGCAATTGTCTTAAATAACTTTAAGTGAATTCCGTTTGACCGTATGACATTTGACCACATTAATAGTCTAAAAGTTTACCTATTTTTGAATTTTTCACACAATTATGAACAGTGAGGAGGACAAATGATGTGAGATTAAAGCATATATATAATTTTAAACCTATTTTATATAATATATAATATTTATTGCTCCTGGAAGTCCAAATCAGTGCGGCACGTCACTGACCCAAATATATTATATAATATTTATTGCTCCTGGAAGTCCAAATCAGTTGGGTATGTAAAACTGATGCACATGATTCTTTAGAGTCCATGAGAATTAATTATGAGTTTGCCACTACTGATCATGTGCCTTTTTCTTTGTCTATAAATCTGGGCAATTTACAAACACTTTTTGTCTCTATGAGTAACAACAAGCAGGTAGGGATTGGTAGAGATTGGATTGGTCTAATTTGACTGAGGTGGAACTTAAAGTATATTGTTTTCAGTCTGACACATTGTTGAGAAATATAGATTTACCTAAAGACGTGGCTATATGCTGTGATATTAATTGTAAGAACCCGCAACATGGTATTGAGCTATGTTTCTTGTATGATAACATTGTGGAGTCTCTTCTTACCTCAGGCAGATCTCTGTGTAAGACTTAGATGTATAACTCTAAACCAGGTTGGAATTAATATGTAAAAGAGTTTCATGCTGAGGCTAGAAAGGCTTTTAAAGCTTGGGTCGAGTCAGGCAGACATAAACATGGTCCTTTATTTGAGTATAAGAAACAAACAAATGCAAATTTTAAGTATGCACTACATTTCATCAGGAGGAATGAAAATATAAAGAGATCTGACTCTCTTGCGAAGAAACTGCAAAATAATAATCAAAATGATTTTTGGAAAGAAAATAAAGCGAATAAACAATTGTAAAACATATTTACCAAACAAATATAAGTGGGGTAAGTGGGTCAGAAGAGATTACTCAAATGTGGCAAAAGCATTATTATGAGCTGTTTAACTGTGTTAAGAGTAAATCTTTTGTAGTAGATAACATTGATAATACTGTGTTAAGAGTAACTCTTTTGTAGTGGTTTATGATGCTAAAAAATAATAAGGCATGTGGTATGGATAAGATATCTGCTGTAGAAAGTTATATCCTTTGCTCGCTATTTGTTTTATCATAGTTGGGAACTGCCCCACTTTATACAAACAGACACTGGCATTGTAGGCAACTCTCACAGGAAACGGTCCTTGCCCTCCGCAGAAGGCACTGCACACATCTGAATATTTGGGTTGAACTGATCCAGAACAGTGTTTGTAAATACAACTTAACTACTGATTTCTAGTTGTGTCCTCTTTTGGAAGGCCAAACAAAGTAGCTCTCAAAGTAATTTCAAACACAGCGTCTCCACAACATGGCGCCGGCGGCAACAGTGAGAATAAAAGCCTTCTTTCTTTGCGTGAACATTTGGGTGGTGTTATGCAAATCTTCCCACACTGTGATGTAGGGGGCATGTTAGAACGAGCCGTTTTTGGTAGACGTGGTTGACTCTTAATTTTTATAAAGAATATCTCTTTGGATTTGAGACTTAGTCTTTGCAACTTTACAGATCTTCTTTAAGAACCAAGAGCTTGTAACACTCCAAAGAGAAAGGAAAAACTGAAATTGCATCATATAACCCCTTTAAAATTGAGAAAGGGATTACTGAAATTGCATCATATAACCCCTTTAAAACTGTATCACCACAGTCAGAGCTTTCTGGAAGTCACTACGTTCTCCAGTTTGAAAAACCCTACCAGATAAATAAACACAATAAGTAAACACATTATATTGCTGTTTTTTTTTTTGTTCTTTACACAGGGCTATGTGGATGTAATCTCAATGCTCAGTCCTGTGAAAGTTTGTCTTCAGCTCTACAATCCTCAAACTCTGTTCTGAGAGAGCTGGACCTGAGTTACAATGACCTGCAGGACTCTGGAGAGAAGCTTCTTTCTGATGGACTGAAGAGTCTAAAGTGTCAGCTGGAGATTCTAAGGTAAATGGTTTTTATTCAAAAAAAAATTAACAACAAAATATTCAGTTTGTTTTATCAAATTGTAAAGCTTGTGATGTAGCTCTATATATTACTGTTTGTTTTGTTCTTTACACAGGCTATGTGGATGTAATCTCACTGCTCAGTCTTGTGGAAGTTTGTCTTCAGCTCTACAATCCTCAAACTCTGTCCTGAGAGAGCTGGACCTGAGCAACAATGACCTGCAGGATTCTGGAGTGAAGCTTCTTTGTGATGGACTGAAGAGTCCAAACTGTCAGCTGCAGATACTGAGGTAAATGGCTCTCAATCAAATTAACAAAATATTTAGTGTGTTTATCAAATTATAAAGCTTGTGGTGTAACATGCATTGAATAGCTGCCCTTTTATTTGATCAGCCATCTTAATCATTTTGACCTTGATAAACGCTGTTAGACAGCCGAGGCAGACCAGTATAAAAAATCAACTTTTTTTAAAGTAATTTGTTATCCAAAGCCAATAGGTGTGTAGTGGAGTGAAGCAGAGCAGCATGAAGATTTTTAAAAACATTGGGGGGGACAATTTGCCCATATAAATCAGTGGGATGTGTCCTGTTCAGTGTCAGTTGTGGTTACACACAAGACATCAAATCAGTATCCAGAAGTTACAAAGTTTTACTGTAAAACTCTAGTGTTTAGTAGTGTTGCAACAGATCACAAAACTCAGTTTGGGTCATATTACAGATTTTGAGTCAGGGATCGGATAATTTTTTTGGATCAGCAAAAAAAAAAAAAAATTATTTAGTTAAAATAAATTAAAAATTACTTACTTTAAGAACTTCTGTACAACTGCAAAAATGAGCTTAACTAATAAAGTCAGTAATAAAACATGAACAATTACACAAATTACAAGATGAATACAATGCAGTTACAAATAAAGTCAGTAACAGTATTCAGGTGCAGAAATGCAATAATTCAGTGTAAAATAACACAATAGTGCTCACTGCACAGGTAAATTACAGATTGATCTCTAATAAAGATATGGATTTATTTGATTAGCAGACAGAAGCAGGTATTTATTGGCTGCTGTCTCTTTAAGACCAAATGCACGGACCTAATACTGACACACATCCGCTTTCTTTATCAGCTGTTTACATTTACTTAAGACATAACTGACTGTATTTACTATAATACTTGCCATAACAAGTATTTCAACATAATTTTATGTGTATGTAAAAAGAGGAGTCAATTCAGTGTTCACTCAGTGTCTGAATCGTGCCTCTCTCTGCGTGTGCACGCTTCAGGTGTGTGGAGCAGCAGCTGAGTGCACAGAAAACAGTGAGTTAAAATTACTTGAATGTGTAAATTGGCAATACAAAACTTTTCACTCTATAATGGTGAAACTTCACAATTAACCCTCTGGAGTCGATTAACGCGTATACGCGTTTTGGGGTATTTTCTCCTGATAACCCCGAAAAGAACTTAAATTACACTTTCAGTTCGTACAGATCGTACAGATAAGAGCAATACATCAATCGAATCTGTAAAGGGTCTACTTTTTTTGTATACAGACATAATAACAACAAAATTTTGTGCACTTATAAAATAAAGATAACAAACCAGGAGTGCTGTCTGCAGCCTTTGTCTGCGCTGATCTTCAGTTACAAACGCGTCATTAAAATGAACTGTAACTCAGTGAATACTCAACACAGAGACATGATGAGAGATATCTACAGAAAGCCTGACATGTCTACTTTTAAACTAACAAGTGCTGCTGAAAACAAATATTCTGTGATAAAGTAATCCATATGGAAACAACGCGATGTCCGTTTTTCACGTCTCCCTTCATTATCTTCTAATGCGACCACGCCCCCGCGCCGAGCGCGCTATTGAGATTCAAATGTTTCACTGAAGCACGCGGCTTTTGAATACGCCCACACAACAGAAGACAACGTAGCGAGATTTTTCTTCAAGTTTTTTTTTTTTATTTTACTGTTTGCTTCGCGATGAGAGGAATAAGACATAATTCACCCCCAAAAAGATGTGATGTGGTTGAGGATTTTGAGATTTGGATTTCCTCAGAAAAAAAGAATGAAGCACTTTATTCAGCAGAGATCATAAACATGAGTAAGTCTCTTATTTATTTATTTATTTATATACTTGTACTATTTTTCACATAACGTGTAAACATTTTACTAGTTAGACTTTTTCCAAAGACTTTTTCCAAACTATAATTCCTGACTAAATTTATAATCAAGTGAAATATTATGAAGTTTCAATAACAATATACACTACTATACCATTCAAAAGCTTGATGTAAAATAATATAAATGTACCAATAAATGTAACTGTAACAAATGTAATAAACAATGCTGTTCTTTCAAATTTATCCCCCCTAAAAAAACCCTGAAAAAAAAATATTCTCAGCTCTTTTCAACATTATAATAATAATAATAATGATAATAATAACAATAAATGTTTTTTTTGTAGAAAATAAGATTGTTAAAAGGATTTCTGAAGGATTGTGTGACTGGAGTAATAATGCAAAAAATTCAGTTTGAAAGTCAGCTTTGATTTTTCCTAATAAACTGTTTAACTGCACTCACAAGTGAATATTAAATTATGTTGTGGGATAATTAAATATATTCTAAATAAACTACAAACATAAAATTATATACATTTATTTTGTCCTCACATTCTTTCTTGTAACTCATCCCTCTCAGTGACATAGCTGACTGAATGGCTCATTATGCAGATCATTATGCAGGCCTTTGTCTTCTCAGGTGTGAATTCATGATAGTTGACGCCTACTCGCATATGACTTTTACCAACAAAAAAGTGTCTTAGAAAATTTAAATCAATATATTGTTTTCTGTAAGTGAGTAAACAAGATGATTTTCACATCATTTTAGAAAAAAAAATTCTAGGCTACAAGCTCCAGTTCTCAAAAGTCCCGGGAACCAATTTTCTGTATGTGTTTTAATGCCTTATTCAAGTGATTTAACATTTTTAGTTTTTCACTAATCACTCATAACATTTTTTTTCTCAAAAACACAATCATGTACATACATGCTGCTCACATATTATTATAGCCTAGTTTGTGCTGATTTACAGTGAGATTAGACTTTAGCCATTTAGATATTTATAAAAAACTGAAAAAAGCACAGATGTCAGGGCATGACAAAACTTCTCCAGGCCCCAAAAAATACCCTTAGACTCCAGAGGGTTAATCTGCGAATCACATGCGTGCCGAAATGTGGGGCCTGGTCTGTTCGGATCACCTACAAGCCATTGCACCCCTGTTTTTTAGGTGCCAAAAACTCACCATCGCTTAGCTAAGAGCACTCTGTGTTTCTCACACAGTTTTTTTTCATACATTGATAGTGACGTACATTATTGCATATAAAATGAGGGAGACATTTATTTTTTTAACACGAAGTAAACCTTAAGACATGACCATATAGAAATAATTAATAGCTGAAATGTGTAGAAATGTGTGAAAGAGATGTCTGATTGTCACATGGACTATTCCTGTGTTTGTAGATTGTCTGGCTGTATGGTGACAGAGAAAGGATGTCGTTATGTGTCTTCAGCTCTGAGTACAAACCCCTCACACCTGAGAGAGCTGGATCTGAGATACAATCACCCAAGAGATTCAGGAGTCAAGCTACTCTCTGAAAAACTGGAGGATTCGAACTGCTCATTGGACAAACTGAAGTACGTCAAGCAGAAAGTTTTTATTATTTTGTTTCATATTATTATAAATATATAAAGTTTTTTTTTAAATTTAAGTGCAATATTCTTTTATGTTTAGGTCACAGTTAAACTGTCTCTAACTAAAACCTCATTCAATAAATTACTCGATAAGAAAGCTAAATTTTTTTGCCTGTTTAATTATGTTGAAAAGTTCCATATAGGAAAATATATTACAATACTATGTATTCCATATTCAGCTGCTTTAACAATGTATAAATATAATACTTTTAAAAGTAATTATGAATGAAATCTGCAATTATTACTGAACTAAACCAGGATTTTTCTTTAATTACTGTGGGAGGCACTTAACATAAAACCATCAGGCTTTTAAAGAACTATGTAACGTTGTGTCTCCACTGGTTGTAACAAAGCAAAAGTTCCAAATCTTTTTCTCTTTTCCCTTCAAAAGCAGTGCAAACACTTGGAGTTTGTCAGAAAATAGAATGGGACATCAGTTTTACTGTCTGGGATTTCTCAATTGCGCCGCGCCACATCTAATGTAGTCAAAATCATAATATAATGGGTTATATTATAATGGGTTCTAAAATAATCTGATTATAAATAATCTAACCTTGATGTCGTAAACGCATGGATTTACATTTCTGCATTTGACATTGAGAGCATAGGTTGTAATTAGGGATGGTGTGAGGATGTTATTGTATCTGCTTTGTTTATTATTATTAGGCCTCAAGCCTGGAGGGCGAAGAGCCCTATTGTTTTCCTTAGGATTATTAGGGATCAAGCCTGGAGGGCGAGAGCCCTATTGTTTTCCTTAGGATTATTTTTTTATTATTATTTTTTTTTTTCCCCAACGTCTCGGGGGCTTTTGGGGGCCCTTAACATGCTCGAAAACTCTTGAAAATTGGCACACACATTGGAGACCTGCGGCCGTTGGGGCCGGGCAGAGACTGATACACGGGCGTGGCACAGGGGCTCTACAGCGCCCCCTGGAATATGGAGGGCCATATATCATTCATACTTGCACGTAGACGTATGAAACTCGGTACACATGTAGATCTCATCAAACCAAACAACTTTTGTAATGCATGTCATAGGCTCCGCCCAACAGAAAGTCAGCTATTTAGGGTTTAGTATTCTTATTTTTTCGTCAAAGTTTTTGGGGGCTTTTGGGGCCCTTAACATGCTCAAAAACTCTTGAAAATTTGCTCACACCTTAGAATCTGTGGCCATTAGGAGGCTGCAGAGGCTGGGACCCGGGCGTGGCACAGGGGCTCTACGGTGCCCCCTGGAACACAGTCAGAAATGTCGATGTATAGCTCACACACATACTTGCACGTATCCATATGACACTCAGTACACATATAGATCTCATTGTGCCGAACACCTTTCGTATTGCATGTCATAGGGCTCCGCCCAACAGGAAGTCAGCTATTTAGAGCTATGTAAAAAAGTGCATGCTCTGGAATTTGATATACTTGTCATAGGTTTTTTTACCCGATTGTCACCAAACTTGGTCAACATGATCTCAAGACATTGGGAATGCAAAATTGCCATTTTTGATATCTCGAATGGATCGTGTCGAGGCGTTTGAAATTATGGCGAGAAATGAGAAACAGGAAGTGTCTAATAACATCCACATACATTTCCTGATTTTAATTAAACTTCATCAGTTTGTTTCGTTGTATGATGCCGATCGCATATATGTGACTATTAGGAGTCAAAGTTTATATCTCCACCAACTGGCAGCAGGAAGTGTGTCATTTTCAAAATGCTTTGAATTCGGCATCTTATTTTTTACTCAATTTGCTGCTTCAAACTTCATCAGAATAATGTCAAAACACGGCCCATGTAAAACTGTTGAGGGGATATTGATATCTAATATAGTGTTGCCATGGCAACATGTCAAACTGGAATATTTTTCCGGTGATTTTGAGGCAGATAACATGCTTAGAATTTCATGAAACTCAGAACACATATCAGTATCAATGATACATAGACAATGGCAAAAGGTCATAAAAGGGCGTGGAGGAGGCACTCTATAGCGCCACCTTTTGTCAAAAGTGGGGGGGTTAGTTTAAGTTACAGACACCAAACTCGGTACATATATTGTTCTTATTAAGACGGACAACTTTCTAATTTACAGTCATGCCTACTACGACCAACAGGAAGTCGGCTATTTTAATTTGAATATGGATGTTTTCACTTTTAAATCGGTTAAAAATACAAATAAATAAATAAATTTAATTCACACTGACAAGCTAAACCAACATATCTTATTATTAGTGGGTCAGGCTCATTAATAATTGATGTCTGGCCAGAGAAACAGTGAGATAGACGAGAGATAAATCACCGCTCCGATCAGCGCGTGCTGGCTCAACGAGCTCACAACAAACAAATTTATTCTTGTTTAAGAACTTTAGCTTAAGAGCTAAATTCAGATGTTTGTGAGCTGTTTAACCTGTTAAAATGAAATATTTGCGGCAGTCTGCCTGACAGCGCGAGACTTCTGAACACTTGAAGGGAAAAAAAGTCTACATACAGAAACTACAGCCTTTTACATTACAACACTGCGGTGAATCAACACAAAACAATTAGAAGAACATATTATAGAGATGAAAATGAGTGTTTATGAGTGCTTGTGAGATTTTTTCTTTGTCTAAGGGCTGAACATCACATCGATTGCTCTGCGCTCCAGAACATGGTGATGGGTTTTTCAGCGAGAACGGACAAATTAAATACACATTTCATTCACACTGACAAGCTAAACCAACATATGTTATTATTACCGGGTCAGATCTCATTAATAAATTATGTCTGGCTAGAGTTTTGTTTCACACATCGTACATAAATCAGCGCTGTTTAAGAGAGTGGGTTCTTTGGAGATCGTAATAAATGTAATTTTTTTGTTTTAAGAGCTTTTTAAAATAAAATATTACCGCAAATGCACACAATCCACCCATTAGAACACAACAAGAGCTTAATTCAGGTTTTTGAGAGCTGTTTAAGTATGGAAATTAAAGACTATTTGACAGCGCGAGACTGTCTAAGGGCAGAATAACATCGATCTCTCGAGCTCCAGAGGACCCTGATTCTGGCTTTTCGTCGCAAGAACGAACAAATCAAGAACAATATTATTTCAAAATACATAATAGCTTGGCGAATATAAATGAAAATAGCCACATGAACATAAAATGTTGAGAAATAAATCTGAAGTGGATCATGATACTGGATTTGAATATTAAAGTGACTGAATTTACCAGCTGCTTTCTGTCTTTTATTTTAATCTATAAAAACAGAAAATCATTCGTCTTGGCTGCTTTTTTTTTATGTGTGTATGTATTCATGTATTTTATTATTATTATTATTATTTATTATTTATTTTGCTCTAACAAGAATTAATCTGTATTTACTAAATCGATGAAGTGTTTTTTACATTTGATTTGTCCATTTCTGCATCTAAACACCTATAAACTTAAAACATGCACTATTAAACTATTGTTAGCAATTTCTTTATCGTCCAGTTTAACTGGTGTACACACTTTTATTTTCATAATAAATTTGTTTTTTTAGATTATAGACAGTTACAGTGGTCTATAATAAATATTTAAAAGGATTTGTTCAAGCTGCTTAAAATGTTTGAAGTAGGCTAAGTTTTTTTAAATGTAAAATAAACCTAAAAAAAAAAAAAAAAAAAAAAAGTTTTTTCGGAAACAGCCATATTTACGAAAAGGTGCTTAACCTATAGAAAAATAAAACTATGAATTAAATTAGTATTTAATTTTTAGTAATGACCATTTTTGTTGTCATAAAAACCTTCTTCTTTACAATACAAAATAACAATTGTCAATAGTAAATATTATGAAAACAACTAAATGTTGTACTTTTTTCATCATTATATAGTTTATGTATTATAATTGTAAAAATAAAAACAAATTTAGCAACTCACATATTAATCATTCAACACTGCTTAAAAATGTAAGTTGAAAATTAAACTCATGATTAAGCATGAAATAAGATACAGAATCAGTAAATTAGATTTTAATGTGGGTATATTATCAGTAAACTAATCATTAAATATTTATAATCATTCAAAAATATTGGCCCCTTTCATAATGTTGTTCAAAAATGAAGGCCACAATGCTAATGTTGTCCACTCGATGGCGCCACAGGATAGCAAATACTTCAAGATCTGTTCAAAGACTTGAAAATGTTTCATTTATGTGCATAAATAAAAAATGCATAAACATTCATCTTTTTTCCATAAACTATAATAAAGCCCGATATAGTAATTATGCAAAAGCTATCATCTCCTAAATACCATTACTTTTTGTTATTTTAATTGTATTGACAACATATTTCTCAAGTTATCACACATTACTGAAAAAGTGTAGAAGGGACCACTATATTAGTTATCTATTTTCATGTTGTGCATATAATAGTACTCATATAAGGACTCATAATTTACTTCAAAAGAGACACGTTCATTGTGTAACTGCATCATCTACACAAACCAATGTGCTTGGACCCATAATAATCACCTTGAATCAAACCATATTGTTTCAGTTACCTTCTGTGTCTTTGGCCACAACGCTTCAGTGACAGGAATGTGAAATAGCAAACAGGGGAAAAAATAAAAGGCATGACTTTATTTGCATCCAAGTAGCCAACTCTATTACAGATGTTCCACAGCCAAGACTTTTATTAGAATAGAAAATAGCAAGGGTTCGAATAAATAGTTTATTAATCATTTTATTTCACTTTCTTAATGAATATTGTTCTGTGTATGTGATTTCAAAGTCTTGATGCTTCGGATTAACCCGTTAATTGCCGTATCCATTAAAACCTGAGTGGCAGAGGGTTACTGTAAATGCATGTGCCCGCTGGGCACAGTTTACCTGATGCCACCGGGGGGTGGCGTTTGCATGGCTGAGCCCGATCGGCTTGAGCCATTATTAGGGCCCGAGCACCGATGGTGTGAGGACCCTCTTGTATCTGCTTCGTTTATTTTTCTTCTTCTTCTTCTTCTTCTTCTTCTTCTTCTTCTTCTTCTTCTTCTTCTCCCAAATGAATCGCATTTTTGAGGGCCTAAACATGCTCGAAAAGTCCTGAAACTTTACACACGCGTCAGACCTGGTGAAAATTTACGTCTGATATAGGTTTCAGAAGAGGGTGTGGCAAAATGGCTCGACAGCGCCACCTACCGTACAAAAAATTCAACAGCCCTCGAGCTGTGTTTCACGTACATGCACGAAAATTGGCACACTTATGTAAAGCATCAGTACCTACAAAAAAGACTCTTGGAGCAATATCCGAAACCCAACAGGAAGTCGGTTATTTTTAATTTTATGAGCAAATTTTGCATCATTTTTGTCATTTGCATGCCTTGTATTTTAACGAACTCCTCCTAGAGATTTTTTCAGATCAACACCAAATTTGGTATGCCTAATCTAAAGGCCTTTGCGACGTTAAATTGCGAAGATCTTGAGTTTTCGTTGAAGGGCGTGTCCGTGGCGGCCTGACGAATTTCGATGATTCGCCATGAAAAATGAAGTTGCTATTACTCAGACATACAATGTCCAATCTGCCACAAACTTCACATGTTTGATAAGACTCCTGACCTGAACAGATTGATATGCCCATATTCAGTTATAGTCATAGCGCCACCTACTGGCAACAGGAAGTTACATATTTTACACTGTAACAAACTACCCCGAGAAATTTTATGACATTAAATTTTTTTTTTTCAGTCACTCTATTCTAAAGGCCTGTGCGATGTTAAATTGTGAAGATCTTGAGTTTTCGTTAAAGGGCGTTTCCATGGCGCCGTCACAAAGTTCGATGTCTCGCCATGGGAATAAAAGTTATTGTAACTCAGGCATAAAATGTCCGATCTTGCCCAAACTTCACATGTTCGATAAGAGTCCTGGCCTGAACAAATCTGATGGCCAATATTCCATCGGGTTTGGCAAAATGCCTCGATAGCGCCACCTATACATTTTCAACGGAGTGCGCCTCGAGCTACGTTTCACGTACATGTACAAAAATCGGTACACACATGTAATACACCAATACCTACACAAAAAGTCTCTTGGTACGAAAATTCGAATCCCAACAGGAAGTCAGTTATTTTGAATTTTCTCTGCAAAATTTGTGTTGTTTTTGCCATTTTCAGGGGTTGTACTTTAACGAACTCCTCCTAGAGATTTATTCAGATCAACACCAAACTTTATCTGTGTATTCTAAAGGCCTTTGCGATGTTAAATTGCGAAGATCTTGAGGTTTCGTTTAAGGGCGTGTCTGTGGCGGCCTTACAAATTTCGATGTTTCGCCATGAGAAAGGAAGTTGCTATAAACTCAGACATACAATGTCCAATGTGCCCCAAACTTCACATGTTTGAGAAGACTCCTGACCTGAATATATCTACATGCCAATATTCAGATATCGCTATAGCGCCACCTGCTGGCAACAGGAAGTGACATGTTTTACGCCGTAACAAACTACTCCTAGATATTTTATGACATTTTATAATTTTTTTTGGTCAGTCTAATCTAAAGGCCTTTGTGATGTTAAATTATAAACATCTCATTAAAGGGTGTGGCCATGGCGCCGTGACAAAGTTTGATGTCTCGCCATGGGAATAGAAGTTGTTGTAACTCAGGCATAAGATGTCCGATCTTCCCCAAACTTCACATGTTCGAAAAGAGTCTTGGCCTGAACACATCTGAAGGTCATTATTCCACTATAATCATAGCGCCACCTGCTGGCAACAGGAAATGGCTTGTTTTGCACTAACTTAAACATGCAATGTCCAATCTGCATTAAAAATTCAAATATTTGGAAAGAGTCATGGCATGAATATATCTAAAGGCCAATATTCAGTTATAATCATAGCGCCACCTGTTGTCAATGGGACACCTCATGCCTTATACTAACCTCAAACATTCCATGTTCAATCTGCACTAAATTTCATATGCTTGATAAAAAGTGCTGGACTGAAGAAATGTACATGCTGAAATCCAGTTATAGTCATAGCGCCACCTGCTGGCAGCTGGAAGATTGGCACATATAAATGACTTTGACATATTTCTCTTATATTTACCGCATAAAACGCATCATATATCTCGCCGTTCGCTGTTTTACAAAAGCCACATGCTGGAGGTGAGCCCGGGTGCGAGGGCCCGTTCATCGCTGCTTGCAGCTTTAATTATATTAGTTTTTCTTGTTGTTATTGTTCTTTAATATGTGTTTGATTTTTTAGTTATTTTAGTTGTTGCTTTACTTAGGAATCTTTGCAATTGCATTTGAATTGTTGAAAATTTACATGTGATATAGGTTTCAGAAGTGGGTGTGGCAAAATGGCTCGATAGCGCCACCTATTAAATTTCAACGGAGTGCGCCTGGAGCTACGTTTCACGTACATGCATGAAAATTGGTACACACGTGTAGCACACCATTATCTACAAAAAGTCTCTTGGTACAAAATCCAAAACCCAACAGGAAGTAAGTTATTTTTGAATTTCCTGTAGGATTTTTGTGCAGTTTTTGCCATATCCATGCCTCGTACTTTGACGAACTCCTCCTACAGTTTTAATCGGATTGTCTTCAAATTTGGTGAGGGTCATCATAAGACCTTTGTGATGTTAAATTGCGAAGGTTTTGAGTTTTTCGTCAAGGGGTGTGTCCCTGGCGGCCTGACAAATTTGATGTGTCGCCGTGAAAGAGGAAGTTGCTGTAACTCAGGCAAGCAATGTCCGATCTGCCCCAAACTTCACATGTGTGATAGGTGTTCTGACCTGAACAAACACTCATGACCAAATTCAGTTATAGTCATAGCGCCACCTGCTGGCAAACGGAAGTGACATGGTTAACACTCTTATGGAACTCCTAGGAACATATTACATAAGTGTCAGCAATTGCTAAATATCACTGGCAACATGTTAGAAACATAATAAAACATGCTAGCAACACTTAGCTAAGTGCTAAAGCATGCTACTGTTCTATGCACTGAGAGACAGGAAGTTGCTGTAACTCATGCATCAATGCCCAATCTTCCCCAAACTTCACATGTTTGACAAGAGTCGGCCTGAAACACATCAACATGCCATATTTGGTGTTATAGTCATAGCACCACCTGCTGGCAACAGTAAGGACATGTTTAACGCTACTTATGGACACCTAGCAACATATTAAAAAGCATCAACAAGTTTAAATATGCTGGCAACATGCTGCGAAAACATACTAATACATGCTAGCAACACTTAGCTAAGTGCTAAAAAAGCATGCTACTAATGCAGTGAAAAGGGAAGTTGCTGTAATTCAGACCAGAAATGTCATTATCTGTGCCCAAACTTCATACGTTTGACAAAGAGTCCTGTCCTGAAAACATCAACATTCCCGTATTCGGTTATAGTTCATAGCGCCACTGCTGGCAACAGGTAGTGTTCATGTGTAACAATATTATGGACTCGTAGCAACATATTAAAAAAGTGTCAGCAAGTGCTAAATACACTGGGCAACATGTTAGAAACATACTAAAACATGCTAGTAACATTTAGCTAAATGCTAAAGCATCCTATTAATGCAGTGAAACAGGAAGTTACTGTACTTCATGCATACAGTGTCAAATCTGCCCCAAATGAAACAAGTTTGATAAGAGTCCTGTCCTGAACACATCAACATGCCCGTATCGATTTAAGTCATAGCGCCACCTGCTGGCAAACAGGAATTGTCATGTTTAACCCTGTTATGGACTCCTAGCAACATCATATTTAAAAAGTTTCAGGAAGTGCTAATCTACTGGCAACATGTTAGAAACATACTAAAACATGCTAGTAGCACTTAGCTAAGTGCTAAAGCATGCGTACTAATGCAGTCGAAAAAGGAAGTTGCTGTAACTCAGGCATACAATGTCCGATCTGCCCCAAACTTCACAGATTTAACAAGAGTCCTGTCCTGAAACACATCAACCATGCCCATATTTGGTTATAGTCATAGCGCCATCTGCTGGCAACAGGAAGTGTCATGTGTAACACTGTTATGGAGTGCTTGCAAAATAATAAAAAAGCATCATCAAGTGTTAAATAGGCTGTGCAAATTCTAGAAGCATGCTAAAACATGCTAGCAACACTTAGCTCAGTGTTAAAGCATGCTATTAATGCAGTGTTGCAGAACATTACTGTAACTTGTGCATACAATGTCCAATCTGCCTCAAAACTTCACAAGTTTGATTAGAGTCCTGGCCTGAAGATATCTACATGCTCATATTTGGTTATAGTTATATCGCCACCTACTGGCAAACAGGAAGTGACATGTTTTTCACTTAGGCACTATTGCAACACAGTAAAATATGCCATCTGTGGCTAATCATGCTAGAAATATTCTCAAACATGCTAGCAACATTTACTATGTGCTAAAGGGATGCTATTAATCCTATGAAACAGGAAGTTGTTGTAACTCATGCATACAATGCCCAATCTGCCCCAAACTTCACATGTTTATAAGAGTCCTGGCCTGAACACATCTAAAGGCCAATATTTCGTATTAGAATCATACCGCCACCTGCTGGCGACAGGAAATTGACTTGTTTTTTTAAAAAACTAACACACTACATGCAATAAACCGGTCTGCCCAAGGTTCATAATTTGATATGGGTCCTAGCCTGACTCATCTGTAAGCCAATATTTATTTATAGTATTTGCGCCACCTGCTGGCGACAGGAAATTAATTGTTTTTAAACTAACTAAAACATGCAATGTCTGATCTGCCTGGAACTTTGCATGTTTGGTTAAAAGTCCTGGCCTGAACACATTACATGCCCGATATTCAGATATAATCATAGCGCCACCTGTTGGCAGCAGGAAATGTGGCCACAAATATTTACCATTAAAAAAGCATATGGTCCAACGTTCACTGATCTCATATGTCCACCGGGTGGTGGTGAGCACGGGTTGCGAGGGTCCCTTTCATCGCTGCTTGCAGCTTTAATTTATTAGGGCTATAACAAGCCCAAAGGGGCGAAGAGCCCTATTGTTTTCCTTGGGTTTATTTTTTATTATTTAGGGCTCAAGCCTGGAGGGTGAGAGCCCTATTGTTTTCCTTAAGATTATTTTTTATTATATTAGGGCTCAAGCCTGGAGGGCAGAGCCCTATTGTTTTCCTTAGGATTATTAGGGCCCGAGTCAATGGGCGCAGGGCCCTTTTGTTTTTACAAGGATTTATTCTTATTAAGGCCCGAGCACCAATGGTGTGAGGATCCTCTTGTATCTGCTTCATTTTATTATTATTAGGGCCCGAGCACCGATGGTGTGAGGGACCCTCTTGTATCTGCTTGTTATTATTATTATTATTTTAGGCCCGAGCCAATGGGCGCAGGGCCCTATTGATTTTCTAAGGATTATTATTTTATTTTATTATTTTTCTTTGGACTAAACGGGGCATTTTGGGGGCCTTAACGTACTCAAAAACTCTTGAAAATTGGCACACACATTGGAATCTGCGGTCATTAGGACGCCGCAGAGACTGGGACCCGGGCGTGGCACAGGGGACTCTACGGCGCCCCCTGGAACACAGTCAGAAGTCTTGAACCATAGCTCACACATACTTGCATGTATTTATATGAAACTCTGTACACTTATAGATCTCATTGAGCTGAACAACTTTCGCGCTCTATGTCATAGGCTCTGCCCAACAGGAAGTCAGCTATTCAGGGCTGTTTAAAAAAAGCATGCTCTGGAATTTGAAATACTCCTCTGAGGTTTTCCACCCGTTCTCCACGAAACTCGGTGAACATGATCTCAAGACATTGGGGATGCAAAATTGCAAGGGGATTTTTGATATCTCAAACGGTTTGTCCGTGGCGAGGCGTTGAAATTAGGTAAAAAAATGAGAAACAGGAAATGTCTAATAACATCCACATACATTTTCTGATTTAGATCAAACTTCATCGGATTCTTCGTTGTATGATGCGGAATGCATGGATGTGACTATTAGGAGTCAAAGTTATAGCGCTGCCAACTGGCAGCAGGAAGTGTGTCATTTTCAAAATGCTTTGAATTCAGCATCTTATTTTCACTTGATTTGCTTCAAACTTCATCAGAATAATGACAAAACACGGCCGATGTTAAATCTGTTGTGGGGATATTGATATCTAATATAGTGTTGCCGTGGCAATGTGTCAATCTTGAATATTCTATTCTGGTGATTTTGAGGCAGATAAAATGCTCAGAATTACATGAAACTCAGAACACATATCAGTATTAATGATAGCTTGACAATTGAAAAAGCACATAAAAGGGCGTGGAGGAGGGACTCTATAGCGCCACCTTTTGTCAAAAGTGGGGGGGTTAGTTTTAGCTACAGACACGAAACTCAGTACATAAATTGTTCTTATCAAGGCGGACAACTTTCTAATTTACAGTCATCAGCTACGACCAACAGGAAGTCGGCTATTTTGGTTTAAATGTGGATTTTTGGAAAAATATTGCTGTGAATTAATGCATACTACTCACAGGAAAATTACACTATACACACCAAACTTTTTCTACATGATGACAAAACATTGAGGGAACCTAAATTGCGAATGGATTTTGGATAGCTTGAACGGTTTTGCCGTGGTGATTTTTTGAAATAACAGTAAAAAGGGAAACATTACTTGTCTTGTATTTTTAAATTGCAACTTGCAAACACTTCAAAACCATTTTTCATACAGAGTAGAAGTCATTCTGAGGAAATATGCATAGTTTCACGACTTTACAACACTGTATGGATAACAGAAAATTAAAAAACTGTCTGACATCTGATCTCCACTCTCTCTGTGTGAGGGAAGGGAGGGGGAGGGGGGCAGAGTAGAAGTCATGCTGAAAGAGAGAGAGAGAGAGAGAGAGAGTTATCATCTCTTTAATCACCAGAAAAAAATAAAAAATCAGTAATTGTGTGTTGTTGTTGTTGTTGTTGTTGTTTTTTATCATTACAGCTTAAGAAATCTCTTAGGTCTTATCCTTTTCTGTCAGTTTTAGGGACAAAAAAAAAAAAAACTAGTACAATTTGTAGGGCACAGACAACATGATTTTAAATAATTAGGTTAAGAATTATGTTAATTGCAACATAAAAAGATTTAAAAAAAAAACGTGGACTTAGCTGTAATGCAGGCAAAAATATTTTACAAATGCTTATAGATCAATAAAATCATTAAAAATGTTTTTTCGTTGAGTGCATAATAATTAGTCACATTGATATTCTTATATTCTTATATTTTTTTTCCAAGCACATTTTACCAATTCCAAATCACATCAATCTTAATAAATACTATACATTTGGTATTTAATCATTTATGAGTGATATATAATTGTCCTTGAAGGCTGGAGGTGAAAAAATCCTTATATTCAGGAGTGCGGAATTATTAGGCATGTTTTCTTGTCATGCATTGGTCATAGAGCTCATTGTAGCGGTGTCTCAGGTGTTGAAATTATACATTATACAGGTTCACACGTGCTCCGTCTGCAGTGCGTATACAGTATGTGTATGCGGTGCAGAAGCAGCAGCGAGAGCGCGTTATTGTAACGCGAAAGCACATTAAAATAATGCGCGATCGCGAATCTATCCCGCTCGCACACAGATTTCCTTTGCTTTGTCCACAAAACCAGACACGCGTGCTCATATACATGCTGCTCTCGCTCGGAGAGAATGTGCGCACTTAAAACGTGTCTTCCTCTGCTCCAAACTGTGTCATGCGAACTCACAACTCTCTCTGTGGTCATGCGCTAGATATTCATTCTTTTCGCACCTTTCTAGTTCTAACCCTTTTTTGTTCACATCCTTTACCATGTGCAGTGTGAACGCTCTGATCCATTAACATGGGCTCGGAAAAAATACGCATTAACAGACAGCGTGTGAACCTGGAAATATGTAGGCATATGTTCTGTTCTCTGTTCTGTTCTCGCGCTCCTTTTAGGCGCCCTTCATTCTGACTGGTTCAGATAGCAACACCAAACGCGCAGTGTGTAATACCAATCATGGCCACCACTAGATGGCGCTATAGGATTACTTTTAAATAATTGTTGTAGAAACCTGTATAGAGCATTTAAATCATTTATAAAAAATCTTTCAAAGAAAAATAATATGTATTTTAAAAAGCTAATGAATTTGACGGGTAATATAGTTTTATATTGTCATTTCACAAATGTTTATAGATCATTAAAAGGATTTTTTTAAATGGTTATGGATCATGAAAAGTGTTGGCAACATTTGATAATAAGCTCTCTTTAGTTTACATTAGTACATGCATTAACTAACATGAACTAACAATGAACAATCTATTTTTCAGATCATTTATTATCTAGAGATTATGTTCAGTGAAATCCTATCATTAAAAATATTAATGTACAATGTTTATTTCACAAACATAAACTATCTGATTAGAAAACTGTAAATAAAAAACATGTATTAGTAAATAATGTATTATAAATATAGCGCCAACTAAGCTTAAATAAGTGGCATATGTGTTTGTTCACTGATATGCACTATTAGCAAACAATAAAGTATTTTAACATTAGCTAAACATGCTAGAAGTATTAACAACATGCTAACAACATTTGTTTGTGTAAAGTATGCTATTAATAATATGAAACAGGAATGTTGTTGTAACTCATGTAGCAATTAATCTGCCCCAAATTTTCATATTAATAGATGTTATGCCCTGAACAAATAACCATTAACCAAGATTCATAAATGTTAAAACATAGCGCCACACTGCTTGTTAAATTATATGACATGTTAAAACACTGTAATGGACCCTAGGAACAAAGTGTTAGAAGTGTTTTACAAGTGTTAAATAGGCTGGCAACATGCTGATGTGTGTGTACTGTATGTGTGCTAGTAGCAAAGAGCTAAGAGCTAACTCACATTACTAAATGCCGTAAAATTGTTGTTAATGTAACTAATATAAGCAATGTTAATAACTGAAACCTTCAAATTGGAAGAGTTCCTGTCCGGAACACATCAATGTGCCCTTATGTGGGGTCTCTTATAGTCATAGCGCCACCTACTGGCAACAGGAATGTGTCATGTTTATTCCAACACTGTTATGGTGTCCATGTGCAACATATTCCTGGTGTCAGGAAGTGCTAAATACACTGGCAAAGTTCAGTTAAAAACATACTAAAACATGCTAGTAGCAATTAGCTAAGTGCTAAAGCATGCTACTAATGCAGTTGAAAAATTTAGTTGTTTGTAACTCAGGCTAGCAATATCCGATCTGCCCAACTTCACTCCAAATCCAAACATGCCTGTATTTGATTATAGTCATAGCGCCATTAGGGACGCTGATGGCAACTGGAAGTGGCTGTTTAACACTGTTATTCTCCTTGCAAAATAACCAAAAATCATCAACATGTGTTTAAATAGGCTGGCAATATAGATTCTAGAAGCATGCTTAAACTTTGTTTAGCAACACTTAGCTCCGGAACACATCAACATGCCCTTATTGGGGTTATAGTCATAGCGCCACTACTGGCAACTTTGGAAGTGTCATGTTTAACACTGTTATGGACTCCTCTGCAACATATTTCAAAAGTGTCAGGAAGTGTTAAATATACTGACAACATGTTAGAAACATACTAAAACATGCTAGTAGCACTTAGCTAAGTGGTAAAGCATGCTACTAATGCAGTGAAAAAGGAATTTGCTGTAACTCTTTGCTAGCAATGTCCGATCTGCCCCAAATTTCACATATTTGAAAAGAGTCCCTGTCCTGAACACATCACATGTGCCCGTATTCGGTTATAGTCATAGCGCCACCTGCTGGCAACATGAAGTGTCATGTGTAAACTGCTTTTTATGGACAGCTTGAAAATTGCTTCAAATAAAAAGCATTAAGAAGTGTTAACTAGGCTGGGGGATCTAGAAGCATGCTAAAACATGCTAGCAACACTTAGCTCAGTGTTAAAGCATGCTATTAATCGCAGGGAAATAAACATTGCTGTAACTCAAGCATACATTGTCCAATCTGCCTCAAATTTCATAAGTTTGATTAGAGTCCTGGCCTGAAGGCATCTACATTTGTTCATATTTGGTTATAGCTATAGCGCCACCTACTGGCAACAGGAAGTGACATGTTTTTCACTGATATCCACTATTAGGAAAAAAAAAAAAAATATGCCATTGTGTGCTAAAAAATGCTAGAAATATTCTCAAACATGCTAACAACATTAACTAAGTGCTAAAGCATGCTATTAATCCTATGAAACAGGAAGTTGTTGTAACTCAGGCAAACAATGTCCGATCTGCCCCAAACTTCATACGTTTGATAGGTGTTATGCCCTGAACAAACACCCATTCCCAAATTCAGTTATAGACATAGCGCCACCTGCTTGTAACAGGAAGTGACATGTTTAACACTGTAATGGACTCCTAGGAACATATTTAAAAGTGTCAAAAATTGTTAAATAGGCTGGCATCATGCTAGAAACATACTTATGCATGCTTGTAGCACTTCGCTAAGCACTAAAGCATGCTACTAATGCCGTAAAACAGGAAATTGCTGTAACTCAGGCAAGCAATGATCAATCTGCCCCAAACTTCAAACGTTTGACAAGAGTCCTGTGTCAACACATCAACATGCCCTTACTCGGGTTATAGTCATAGCGCCACCTACTGGCAACAGGAAGTGTCATGTTTAACACTGTTATGGACTCCTGGCAACATATTAAAAAGTGTCAGGAAGTGCTAAATACACTGGCAACATGTTAAAAACATACTAAAAACATGCTAGTAGCACTTAGCTAAGTGCTAAAGCATGCTACTAATGCAGTGAAAAAGGAAGTTGCTGTAACTCAGGCTAGCAATATCCGATCTGCCCCAAACTTCACACATTTCACAAGAGTCCTGTCCTGAACACATCAACATGCCTGTATTTGATTATAGTCATAGCACCAACTGATGGCAACAGGTAGTGGCATGTTTAACACTCTTATGGACTCCTTGCAAAATAATAAAAAGCATCAACGTGTTAAATAGGCTGGCAAAATTTTAGAAGCATGTTTAAACATGCTAGCAACACTTAGCTCAGTGTTAAAGCATGCTATTAATGCAGTGAAGTAGAACATTACTGTAACTCGTGCATACTATGTCCAATCTGCCGTAAAGCTTCACACGTTTGATTAGAGTCCTGGCCTGAAGATATCTACATGCTCATATTTGGTTATAGTTATAGTGCCACCTACTGACAACACAGGAAGTGACATGTTTTTAATACTTTTATGCACTATTATCAACACCGTAAAATATGCCATTGTGTGCTAATCATGCAAGAAATATTCTCTAACATGCTAGCAAAACTTACTATGTGCTAAAGGATGCTATTATTGCTATGAAACAGGAAGTTATTGTAACTCTTGCATACAATGCCCAATCTGCCCCAAACTTCACACATTTTATAAGAGTCCTGGCCTGAACTCATCTTTAGGCCAATATTTGTTTATAGTCTTAGTGCCACCTGCTGGCAACAGGAAATTACTTCTTTTACACTAACTTAAACATGCAATGTCTGATCTGCCCGAAACTTTGCGTGTTTGGTAAAAGTCCTGGTCTGAAGACATTTACATGCCGATATTCAGTTATGATCATAGGGCCACCTGTTGGCAGCAGGCAATGTGGCACAAATATTTACCATTTTAAACGCATATGGTCTAAACGTTCGCTGTTCTCCTATGGCCACCGGTTGGTGGTGAGCCCGGGTGCGAGGGCCCTTTCATCGCTGCTTGCAGCTTTAATTATTATTAGGGCCCGAGCACCGATGGTGTGAGGACCCTATCTGAATTGCTTCATTTATTATTTATTATTTATTAGGGCCCGAGCACCGATGGTGTGAGGACCCTCTTGTATTTGCTTCGTTTATTAGGGCCCGAGCACCAATGGTGTGAGGACCCTCTTGTATCTGCTTCCGCCATCGCTGCTTGCAGCTATATTTATTATTAGGGCTCAAGCCTGGAGGGCGAGAGCCCTATTGTTTTCTTTTTTTTTTTTTTTTTTTATTATTATCGGGGGCTTTTGGGGCCCTTAACATGCTCACAAACTCAACTCTTGAAAATTGGCACACACATTGGAACCTGCGGCCATTAGGGCCGGGCAGAGACTGATACACGGGCGTGGCACAGGGGCTCTACAGCGCCCCCTGGAATTTGGAGGGCCATATATCATACATACTTGCACGTAGACGTATGAAACTCGGTACACATGTAGATCTCATCAATCCGAACAACTTTCGTACTCCATGTCATAGGCTCCGCCCCAACAGGAAGTTGGTTATTTAGGGTTTTGTATTCTTATTTTCCGTCAAAGTTTTGGGGGCTTTTGGGGCCCTTAACATGCTCAAAAACTCTTGAAAATTTGCACACACCTTGGAATCTGTGGCCTTTAGGAGGCTGCAGAGGCTGGGACCCAGGCGTGGCACAGGGGCTCTACGGCGCCACCTGGAACACAGTCAGAAATGTTGATGTATAGCTCACACATACTTGCACATATTCATATGAAACTCAGTACACATATAGAGCTCATTGTGCCGAACAACTTTCGTATTGCATGTCATAGGCTCCGCCCAACAGGAAGTCAGCTATTTAGAGCTATGTAAAAAGCGCATGCTCTGGAATTTGATATAATTGTCATAGGTTTTTTACCAGATTGCCACCAAACTTGGTCAACATGATCTCAAGACATTGGGGATGCAAAATTGCCAGGGGGGATTTTTGATATCTCGAATGGTTTGGTCGTGGCGAGGCGTTGAAATTATGGCGAGAAATGAGAAACAGGAAGTGTCTAATAACATCCACATACATTTCCTGATTTTAATTAAACTTCATCAATTTGTTCGTTGTATGATGCCGATCACATATATGTGACTATTAGGAGTCAAAATTATAGCGCCACCAACTGGCAGCAGGAAGTGTGTCATTTTCAAAATGCTTTGAATTCAGCATCTTATTTTTACTCAATTTGCTTCAAACTTCATCAGAATAATGACAAAACACGGCCCATGTAAAACTGTTGAGGGGATATTGATATCTAATATAGTGTTGCCATGGCAACATATCAAACTGGAATATTTTTCTGTATAATATATTCTGATTTTGAGGCAGATAACATGCTTAGGATTTCATGAAACTCAGAACACATATCAGTATTAATGATAGCTAGACACTGGCAAAAGGTCATAAAAGGGCGTGGAGGAGGCACTCTATAGCGCCACCTTTTGTCAAAAGTGGGGGGCTTAGTTTTAGCTACAGACACCAAACTCGGTACATATATTGTTCTTATTAAGACGGACAACTTTCTAATTTACAGTCATTAGCTACGACCAACAGGAAGTCGGCTATTTTGATTTGAATATGGATTTTTGGCTCTGTGTGAGGAGTGTATGTGTGCTGAGACTTTCATTGTCTGAGAGAAATTGCGCCTCTACAGGAGCAATTCCCGGGACTGAGAGGGAGGAGTCTCCCTTAGTTTCACTTTTAAATCGGTTAAAAATACAAATAAATAAATACATTTGATTCACACTGACAAGCTAAACCAACATATCTTATTATTAGCGGGTCAGGGCTCATTAATAATTGATGTATGGCCAGAGAACAGAGAGATAGACGAGAGATAAATCACCGCTCCGAACAGCGCATGCTGTCTCAACGAGATCACAACAAATGAGTTTATTCTTGTTTAAGACCTTTTAAAAATAAAATATTACGGCGATTGCACACAATCCGCCAATTAGAACACACCAAGAGCTAAATTCAGATGTTTGTGAGTGTTAAAATGAAATATTTGCTGCAGCCTGTCTGACAGCGCGAGACTCCTGAACACTTGAAGGGAAAAAAGTGTACATACAGAAACTACAGCCTTTTACATTAAAACACAGCGCCGAATTAACACAAAACAATTAGAAGAACATATTATAGAGATGAAAATGAGTGTTTATGAGTGCTTGTGAGATTTTTTCTTTGTCTAAGGGCTGAACATCACATCGATTGCTCTGCGCTCCAGAACACGGTGATTTTGGTTTTTCGGCGAGATCGGACAAATAAATACACGTTTCATTCACACTGACAAGCTGAACCAACATATCGGATTATTACCGGCGTCAGATCTCATTAATAATTGATGTCTGGCCAGAAATCAGTGAGAAAGACCAGAGAGAAATCACCGCTGCTTCAGCGAGTGCAGTCTCACGAGCTCACAATAAAAGCATTTTTATAGTTTTAAGAGCTTTTTAAAATAAAATATTACCGCGAATGCACACAATCCACTCATTAGAACGCAACAAGAGCTGAATTCAGGTGTTTTTGAGCTGTTTAATTGTGAAAAGAAATACTATTTTACAGCGAGACAGTCTAAGGGCAGAATAAGATCTATCTCTCGAGCTCCAGAGGACGCTGATTCTGGCTTTTCGTCGCAAGAACGAACAAATCGCGTACAAGATTATTTCAAAATACATCATAGCTTGGCGAATATAAACGAAAACAGCCACGTGAATATAAACTGTTGAGAAATAAATCTGAAGTGGATCATGATACTGGATTTGAATATTAAAGTGACTGCATTTACCAGCTGCTTTCTGTATTCAATTTTAATCTATAAAAAACAGAAAATCATTCGTCTTGGCTGCTTTTTTTTTTTGTATGTGTGTATGTATGTATGTATGTATGTATATTATTATTATTATTATTATTATTATTATTTTATTATTATTATTTGCTCTAACAAGAATTTATCTATATTTAACTAAATCGATGACGTTATTTTACATTTGATTTGTCCATTTCTGCATCCAAAACACCTATAAACTTAAAAAATGCACTATTAACTATTGTTAGCAAATTTCTTTATCGTCCAATTTAACTAGTGTACACACTTTTATTTTCATAATGAATTTGTTTTTTAGATTATAGACAGTTACAGTGGTCTATAATAAATATTAACAGGTTTTGTTCAAGCTGCTTAAAATGTTTGAAGTAGTCTATTTTTTTTAAATGTAAATCCTAAAAAAAAAAAATAATAAATAAAAATAAATAAAACAAACAAAACAAAAAAAAAAATTTAGCAACTCACATAGTTATCATTCAACACTGCTTAAAAATGTAAATTGAAAATTAAACTCATGATTAAGCATGAAATAAGATACAGAATCAGTAAATAAGATTTTAATGTGGGTATATTATCAGTAAAAACTAATCATTAAATATTTATAATCATTCAAAAAATATTGGCCCCTTTCATAATGTTGTTCAAAAATGAAGGCCACAATGCTAATGTTGTCCACTCGATGGAGCCACAGGATAGCAAATACTTCAAGATCTGTTCAAAGACTTGAAAATGTTTCATTTATGTGCATAAAATAAATAATTCATAAACATTCATTCTTTTTTCATAAACTTTAATAAAGCCCAATATAGTAATTATGCAAAAGCTATCATCTCCTAAATACCATTACTTTTTGTTATTTTAATTGTATTGACAACATATTTCTCAAGTTATCACACATTACTGAAAAAGTGTAGAAGGGACACTATATTAGTTATCTATTTTCATGTTGTGCATATAATAGTACTCACATAAGGACTCATAATTTACTTGAAAAGAGACACGTTCATTGTGTAACTGCATCATCTACACAAACCAATGTGCTTGGACCCCTAATAATCACCTTGACTTAAACCACATTGTTTCAGTTACCTTCTGTGTCTTAGGCCACAATGCTTCAGTGACAGGAATGTGAAATAGCAAACAGGGGAAAAAATAAAAGGCATGACTTTATTTGCATCCAGCTACTCTATTACAGATGTTCCACAGCCAAGACTTTTATTAGAATAGAAAATAGCACGGGTTCGAATAAATAGTTTATTAATCATTTAATTTCACTTTCTTAATGAATATTGTTCTGTGTATGTGATTTCAAAGTCTTGATGCTTCGGATTAACCTGTTAATTGCCTTATCCCTTAAAACCTGAGTGCCAGAGGGTTACTGTAAATGCATGTGCCCGCTGGGCACAGTTTACCTGATGCCACCGGGGTGGCGTTTGCGCTGATGGCTTGAGCCCGCCATCGCTGCTTGCAGCTATATTTCTTCTTCTTCTTCTTCTTCTTCTTCTTCTTCTTCTTCTCCAAAATGAATCGCATTTTTGAGGGCCTAAACATGCTCGAAAAGTCCTGAAACTTTGCACACGCGTCAGACCTGGTGAAAATTTACGTATGATATAGGTTTCAGAAGAGGGTGTGGCAAAATGGCTCGACAGCGCCACCTATCGTAAAAAAATCAACAGCCCTCGAGCTGTGTTTCACGTACATGCACGAAAATTGGCACACATATGTAAAGCATCAGTACCTACAAAAAAGACTCTTGGAGCAATATCTGAAACCCAACAGGAAGTCGGTTATTTTTAATTTTATGGGCAAATTTTGCATCATTTTTGTCATTTGCATGCCTTGTATTTTAACGAACTCCTCCTAGAGATTTATTCAGATCAACACCAAATTTGGTATGCCTAATCTAAAGGCCTTTGCGATGTTAAATTGCGAAGATCTTGAGTTTTCGTTGAAGGGCGTGTCCGTGGCGGCCTGACGAATTTCGATGATTCGCCATGAAAAATGAAGTTGCTATAACTCAGACATACAATGTCCAATCTGCCACAAACTTCACATGTTTGATAAGACTCCTGACCTGAACAGATTGACATGCCCATATTCAGTTATAGTCAAAGCGCCACCTACTGGCAACAGGAAGTGACATATTTTACGCTGTAACAAACTACCCCGAGAAATTTTATGACATAATTCTTTTTTTTTCAGTCACTCTATTCTAAAGGCCTGGGCGATGTTAAATTGTGAAGATCTTGAGTTTTCGTTAAAGGGCGTGTCCATGGCGCGGTCACAAAGTTCGATGTCTCGCCATGGGAATAAAAGTTATTATAACTCAGGCATAAAATGTCCGATCTTGCCCAAACTTCACATGTTTGATAAGTGTCCTGGCCTGAACACATCTGAAGGCCAATATTCCATTGGGTGTGGCAAAATGCCTCGATAGCGCCACCTATACATTTTCAACGGAGTGCGCCTCGAGCTACGTTTCACGCACATGTACAAAAATCGGTACACACATGTAACACACCAATACCTACAAAAAAGTCTCTTGGTACGAAATTCGAATCCCAACACGGAAGTCAGTTATTTTGAATTTTCTCTGCAAAATTTTTGTTTCGTTTTTGACATTTTCAGGGGTTGTACTTTAACGAACTCCTCCTAGAGATTTATTCAGATCAACACCAAACTTTGTCAGTGTAATCTAAAGGCCTTTGCGATGTTAAATTGCGAAGATCTTGAGGTTTCGTTTAAGGGCGTGTCTGTGGCGGCCTTACAAATTTCGATGTTTCGCCATGAGAAAGGAAGTTGCTATAACTCAGACATACAATGTCCAATCTGACCCAAACTTCACATGTTTGAGAAGACTCCTGACCTGAATATATCTACATGCCAATATTCAGAGATCGCTATAGCGCCACCTGCTGGCAACAGGAAGTGACATGATTTACGCCGTAACAAACTACTCCTAGAAATTGTATGACATTTTATAATTTTTTTTTGGTCAATCTAATCTAAAGGCCTGGGCGATGTTAAATTGTGAAGATCTTGAGTTTTCGTTAAAGGGTGTGTCCATGGCGCCATGACAAAGTTCGATGTCTTGCCATGGGAATAGAAGTTATTGTAACTCAGGCATAAGGCGTCCGATCTTCCCCAAACTTCACATGTTCGAAAAGAGTCTTGGCCTGAACACATCTGAAGGTCACAATTCCACTATAATCATAGCGCCACCTGCTGGCAACAGGAAATGGCTTGTTTTTACACTAACTTAAACATGCAATGTCCAATCTGCACCAAACTTCAAATATTTGGAAAGGACTGAAGAAATGTACATGCCAAAATCCAGTTATAGTTATAGCGCCACCAGCTGGCAGCAGGAAGATTGGCACATATAAATGTCTTTGATATATTCCTCTTATATTTACCACATTAAACGCATATTTCTTTCCGTTCGCTGTTTAACAAAAGCCACCCGGTGGTGGTGAGCCCGGGTGCGAGGGCCCGTTCATCGCTGCTTGCAGCTTTAATTTCTTCTTCTTCTTCTTTCTTCTTCTTCTTCTCCAAAATGAATCACATTTTTGAGGGCCTAAACATGCTCGAAAAGTCCTGAAACTTTGCACACGCGTCAGACCTGGTGAAAATTTACATCTGATATAGGTTTCAGAAGAGGGTGTGGCAAAATGGCTCGACAGCGCCACCTATCGTAAAAAAAATCAACAGCCCTCGAGCTGTGTTTCCAGTACATGCACGAAAAATTGGCACACATATGTAAAGCATCAGTACCTACAAAAAAGACTCTTGGAGCAATATCCGAAACCCAACAGGAAGTCGGTTATTTTTAATTTTATGAGCAAATTTTGCATCATTTTTGTCATTTGCATGCCTTGTATTTTTAACGAACTCCTCCTAGAGATTTATTCAGATCAACACCAAATTTGGTATGCCTAATCTAAAGGCCTTTGCGATGTTAAATTGCGAAGATCTTGAGTTTTCGTTGAAGGGCGTGTCCGTGGCGGCCTGACGAATTTCGATGATTCGCCATGAAAAATGAAGTTGCTATAACTCAGACATACAATGTCCAATCTGCCACAAACTTCACATGTTTGATAAGACTCCTGACCTGAACAGATTGATATGCCCATATTCAGTTATAGTCATACCGCCACCTACTTGCAACAGGAAGTGACATATTTTATGCTGTAACAAACTACCCCGAGAAACTTTATGACATACATTTTTTTTTTCAGTCACTCTATTCTAAAGGCCTGTGCGATGTGAAATTGTGAAAATCTTGAGTTTTCGTTAAAGGGCGTGTCCATGGCGCCGTCACAAAGTTCAATGTCTCGCCATGGGAATAAAAGTTATTGTAACTCAGGCATAAAATGTCCGATCTTGCCCAAACTTCACATGTTTGATAAGATTCCTGGCCTGAACACATCTGAAGGCCAATATTCCATTGGGTGTGGAAAAATGGCTCGATAGCGCCACCTATACAGTTTCAACGGAGTGCGCCTTGAGCTACGTTTCATGTACAGGTACGAAAATCGGTACACACATGTAACACACCAATACCTACAAAAAAGTCTCTTGGTACGAAATCCGAATCCCAACAGGAAGTCGGTTATTTTGAATTTTCCCTGCCAAATTGGTGTTGTTTTTGCCATTTTCGCCATGAAAAATGAAGTTGCTATAACTCAGACATACAATGTCCAATTTGCCCCAAACTTCACATGTTTGATAAGACTCCTGACCTGAACAGATTGACATTCCCATATTCAGTTATAGTCATAGCGCCACCTACTGGCAACAGGAAGTGACATTTTACGCTGTAACAAACTACTCAGAGATATTTTATGACATCAATTTTTTTTTTCAGTCACTCTATTCTAAAGGCCTGTGCGATGTTAAATTGTGAAGATCTTGAGTTTTCGTTAAAGGGCGTGTCCATGGCGCCGTGACAAAGTTCGATGTCTCGCCATGGTAATAAAAGTTATTGTAACTCAGGCATAAAATGTGTGATCTTCCCCAAACTTCACATGTTTGATAAGATTCCTGGCCTGAACACATCTGAAGGCCAATATTCCATCAGGTGTGGCAAAATGCCTCGATAGCGCCACCTATACAGTTTCAACAGAGTGCGCCTCGAGCTACGTTTCACGTAGATGTACAAAAATCAGTACACACATGTAACACTTCAATACCTAC